>NC_070601.1:14049273-14271773 GCF_027409825.1 Scomber japonicus
GCTGAGTCTTACATACACACACACACACACACACACACACACTTACACTGATATAAACATACACAGCAAAGATGTAACCTCAGCGTAGGGACAGTTTGCCCTTTTTCAATATTTTAGTCCTGTGGTTCATATGAGTAATACTGTAAATACACTAGAATTAGAGGAGCTAGTACTCACTGTAGTTAAGTGCTCAAACATTTGCAGCAGTGGAGAGAACTACCACCATACTGCAGGTCATGAATCAATGCAGTAACACAACATAATGTAGGTTATACTGTAATATATGACATTACAATTCAAACATACATAAAAAATGCTGCAAAAATCCCTTCCCAAAATACATCTACATTATTTTTAAATAATTGCCCAAATCTCAGTAATCCCAAGATGTCCATGAAAAATGTTCATGTTTAATATCTTCCGTGAGATGCTAATTAGGCATATTCACAAGTCTGGTAAAAAGTCAAATCTCACATTTCTTTCTTTCTTTCTTTTTTTTAATTTAAATGTATCGACACACAAAAACAAACAGTAACCACAACAATGAAAGAGAAAAAGAAAAAAATAGACAAAAAAAAAGACAAAGTGGATTGATTGATTGCTGATTGATATGTGGTTCCGTACATGTTTGCTTGCATGCTTTCCTCTCATGAAATCCTTTTTTTTGCCACAGGTTTTTTGGCGGTTTCGTCATGGACATTAAGCGAAAGGCTCCTCACTACCTGTCCGACTACGCAGATGCCCTCAGTCTGCAGTGTCTGGCCTCCTTCCTTTTCCTCTACTGCGCCTGTATGTCACCCGTCATCACCTTCGGAGGACTCCTGGGTGAGGCCACAGAGGGACGTGTGGTAAGAAGCAACATTATATAATAGAAGGAAATTAAATACTCACTCCTAAAAGTTTGGTCTTAAGTTATTGTACGGCCAAGGACATTATTTTCAATGGAATGGGTTTTTGAAATAGTTAAAAAAAACAACCAAGATCAGATGTTAAATTTGCATATGTCCAGGGAAGACTCAGCATCATGAATCAAATTCAAACAGTTGCCACATTGTACTCAAAGGCACCTTGAAACACAGTCTACTTTTCTGCTGTTGCTCCACTTATTTTCCTAGATCTCACATAGAGGAAAAACACAGTACAATAAGCTTGTGCTGTGTACGTAGTCATGTTGACAGTGTGGCTTTAGGGATGGCATTATTGATTTGTCTTTCAGTACATCACTTTAGTCCAGACTGAAATATCTCATCAACTATTGTATAGATTTCCATGAAATCTGGAACAGATACTAATGTAGCCCCCAGGATGTGTTGTAATGACTTTAGTGATCTCTTAACTTTTCATCTAGCGCCATCATCAGGTCAAATATTTGTTTGGTTTGTGACTTACCCACCAATACCTACCTCAGCTGTACTTTGTGTCTGTTGCCTATAAAATGGTGGACATGGTAAAATCCATACCTGTGTGTTAGCATTGTCATTGTGATCATGTTGCCATTCTAGCATTTAGCTCAAAGCAGCTGTGTGACTAAGTGCAGCATGACTACATTTGCTAAAACATTTATTCTTGTTGTTCTTGTCTGAAATGAGGGATTTATGTTTAGAGCAAATCAGATCAAATCAATTTAAATGCTCTAGAAGTAGCATGTGTGACTGTTTAGCTTTTAAGCAATGGAATCAGAGTGTTATTTCCTGTTTTCAGAGTGCTATTGAGTCCTTGTTTGGAGCGTCCATGACTGGAATAGCCTACTCTCTTTTTGCTGGTCAACCTCTGACAATCTTGGGCAGCACAGGGCCTGTTCTTGTCTTTGAGAAGATCCTCTTCAAGTTCTGCAAGTAGGTTTTTTCTTATTTTGTTGTTTTTTAATGCACACATTTTTGCTTTCCTTCTGCTAGAATATTTCTTTGTTGATGTTGGATGTGCGTGCTTTGTGCTGTAGCGATGCCATATCTAATCACGCACCACATCCTCCTGTATGTGTGTGTGTGTGTTCTCGTTCTCTCAGGGACTACGGCCTCTCCTACCTCTCCTTGAGGGCCTGTATTGGCCTGTGGACAGCCTTCTTATGTCTACTGCTGGTGGCCACGGATGCCAGCTCGCTCGTCTGTTACATCACGCGCTTCACTGAAGAAGCCTTCGCATCCCTTATTTGCATCATCTTCATTTATGAGGCCCTGGAGAAGCTGATGCACCTAGGGGTGCACTACCCCATCAATAAAAACAACGACCTTCAGAAGCTCACACAGTATTCGTAAGTGCTTTATTAGAAACCCAGTTGCGGCTTAATATTATTTCAAGTGAAATATTTTGGGATTTTAGGCTTGTTGGCTGAAGAAATGAGTGAATTGTAAAGGAGCACTTCATCAATTTTACACATCAAGTTCAGTTTTTGTCATTTATATATTTATCTGTTTCTGTTGTCAGACAAATAAACGAGTATGTTATAATGATTCCCAGGCAGCTGAGCTGTGGCTTTTGATAATAAATCATTCAATCATATTTGCGACAATATCAGCATCAATCCAGCTTAATGACTACAGCTGCATTGAGTTTGGCTACGCTGACATTTCAAACAATCGATCACAGAGAAAGTTAGAGTGACAAAAAGCTTTTCTTTACTGTCACTTTTCCCTCATACACAATTAAATCACCAATCCAGCTTTTTAAGATTTATACGCTGGAGGCTGTTTTGGAAAAGCTCAGTTTTTTGGGGGGAGAGAAACTCCTTTTTAGTCTGGACATAAAGCTGAAACAGACAGGAAAAGATGTGTTTACAAATGTAACCCGCTTAGTGTGGATAACTCTTACGATGTCATCAGGATTATCTCAGTTCGCGGTTGAGATTGCATTACAATCTGGGGGCATGGAGTCTGGCAGGGAGGCTTGAACAAAATTTGCTATCGAGTTGCATTGTGGGAAATGTAGGACTCATTGTTTTTGGAGCTTGACCCATATCAGGGACAAAAAGTCAGTATTTTTGGCCTCTAATTAAGGCATCAGCTTGGACCGTGGGGCATTTTTCTCAGTTTTCTCACATTTTATAGACTTAATATTTAATCAGTTCATTAGAAGAATAACTAAATTATTCAACATTGAAAACAGTACTTTTCTAGCCCTACATTGACTTAAAGTAAAATCAAACAGACTTATTGACAGTATGGAATTGAAGGTGAGTATCACGTTTGTTTGGGGCCCTCTAAAAGATGTTTTGTCTCCTACCACTCTAACCTGGACTTCACCTGGATGTTTGAGCTTCTCTGTACAGAATGAACTTTTCAGAGATTTGCCATACACACTCTAGTGCACAGTAATTCAACTTTTCTTGTAGAAAAACCATATCAGACACAAAGTACTATTCCAAGCAGAGTGTTTTTATTTTATTAGTAGGGCTGATGTCATTGCATTGCAGCTTGTGTTGCATGTCTAGGGTACTCAACATAGCACATTTGCACGCATGTGCTTAAGAGTATGCTGCGTCACTAAATGGCAGATGGTGGAGTGGTATAGTGGACACACTGTCCAGTTTTTTTTAAATAAATGGGTTTTGCTTTATGGTGAATAATCCCATGTAAGTGTATGTCAGGAGCGTCATGCATAAGCTGTCAAGCCAAGAGCTCCTTCTGTGGATTTCTATTCTGGTATAGTGGACAGCAGGGGATGCTGACATTTAGTTTTGTAAAATGCCAGCAGACAAAGTCGTTTCATGTTGATGGCAGAAGAATATAATAATGTTGTTAGTTGATACATTTTTGATTTTTTATTATTGTCCATAAATCCCATGAAATCCCAAAATCATTCTGTGCTTTCGGACCATGGCTCACCCCCAAGTCCACTGATTCCTACTGAAGACATAAATCTAAACCATTAATACACATTTGTTGCTCTAGTGAGTATTTCTGGCAGCAGTACAGTGTGTGTGTAGGATACAGTCTAAATACACTGCAGTGTGTGTGTTCATGGTAATGAAGGAACTTATCACCCAGAACAACAGTGTGACTCATTGATGTGTTTTTAATAGTTTTTGGACAACAATGGAACTAGTCTGACACGAATAACTTCACTACACACACAATACTTGTTAGAAGATCACTTTAAAAGTGGTTTGGGTCTTTTCATGGGATTTGAACACAAACATAACATATAAACATAAAATGTATGTGTTTATGTGTGCTCCCTTCCATAGTTGTGCATGTGTGGAGCCCAGTCACCCCAGCAATGAGACCCTGCAGCTCTGGGAGGAGAGAAACATCACGGCATCCCAGGTCAACTGGACCATGCTAGAGGTCAAGGTAAGGAACCCTTGACATTTGCAGATACATACAGAAAAACAGCCATACATACTGTATGTAGTGTATGTAAGAAAATAAGCTGTGACTTAGAGATTTGTAGATGAAACATACTTTCTTGGGTTCAAATAGATTTTTAACAATGGATAAATAATCCAAAGAAGATCTGGATCTGTAAGCTGTTAAGAAATAAACTGTCATCATGAATCGAGAAGAGAGGAGGAAGGCTAAAACACGAAGCAGAAGACAGAAATAGCACATGTAATCACAGTTACCTCCCCAGAAATCAAACTTAACACAAAAACTGAAATACCTAGAAAGTTAGGGCTATTTTTCCACTCTCTGGCGCTGTGTTGTGTCTCACTTAGCCCACACTTTGCTCGATCAAGACGCATAATAAGTCTAGGCGGGGATTAAGAACATGTGGGCAGGATTTCACAGGATTTAGCCATGCAGAATAAGCATGGAGATGCAGGGTGAAGAGTGGATTCTCTCGCTGTCAGACTTAAATCAGTCATGGCGGTGGCGGCATGCTCGAAAACTCCTACACAGGCTTGTTAGACGTAAAGCAGCAAACATTTGGGAAGGCAGAGTCACATGAGAACACAGGAAGTGTGTGCAGACACTAATTTCTTTAACTGTAGATGTATTTAAAGCAGAATGTGCTGAAGAAATTATGTGATTTAAAAATAGTACCACATTGTTCGTGTTCAGACTTCACTAATTTATCAATGACACCCACATACATCATCGCCATCATCTTCACTGTCACTATAATCACTTTTATCGGCATCATTATCCTCATCCCCTTTGTGCTCATCATCTTGATTATCATCCCCATCATCATCACCATCATCATCAACATCATCACTGTGTCCTCTGGTGCCAGTAGGAGTGCGAGATGTTGCATGGGGAGTTTGAGGGCAGTGCCTGTGGTCCCCACGGCCCTTACATCCCAGACGTCCTCTTCTGGTGCGTGGTCCTTTTCTTCTCCACCGTCTTCATGTCGGCCTTCCTCAAGGAGTTCAAAACTAGCCGTTACTTCCCTACCAAGGTACCTAAAATCTTTCTATCTATTGTTCCTCTTGAATTGCAGCTCTCTGAGTGTTCCTTTTGAAACTGTGTTCAGATGTATAGTCGCTGCAAAACTGAATCGGCTTCATTCATTTTACAGTCCATTTACTTCTCATATTGCTGTGGGACTGAAATGACACTGCTTGCCACAGCTTTTCCTGTTTGTGTCATTTTAGATCATGCTGCCATCTATTGGTTGTTTAAAATGTTACAGTGAAAATGTGCAGTCTGTGTGGTCGCTCTATGTGTGAAATTTCTATGATTTATCATTGAGATGACACTCATGAGCATAATGTGTGGCGTGATGCTGACACACAAATCTATAGTAGACTGGCGCCTCCTTGTGGTGGTGATTACTGCACTGTACTACTCTATAGTCTGGCTGTGGTGCAATATTATATTAATATACTGTATGTGGGTCATGTGTTAAGATTGTATATGTCTTTGTTCCCTCCAGGTGCGAGCCATCATCAGTGACTTTGCCGTCTTCATCACCATCCTCACCATGGTTTTGGTAGATTACGCCCTGGGGATCCCTTCACCTAAATTACAAGTCCCCAGCAAGTTCAAAGTAAGTTCATAAGAACACCTGCGGCTCTAAAAAAGTGTAAATGATTAAACACCAAATAGGAAGAATTTTCAGTGAAGGAACAATTGTAGTTGAAAAGTTAAGATGCATTTATTTCATTACACATATTCACTTTGTAGTGTCCAGCAAGTTAGACACGTTGGTGGGACAGTGACACTCATTTTGCTTCTCTTACAGTTCTTTGAGAATAAATTATACACAAATAAATTAAGCATATCAGTCACTTTATATTGTATTTGCCTGCATTTTGTACTTCACCTCTGAGGAACAGGTCAAAAGAAATGGTAGACACAATCAGTTAAAACTAATGAAAGACTAATTCTGAAGTTAAGTTGAATCTTTTAATTTGATGGAACCACAAATTAGAAAGCAGCTTTAAGTAACTAAAAAACGACTTTTGCTTTTCGGATTGAAGATGTGGATAATGTTAATAAACAGTATTACCAACATATTAAAATGGAAAGACACATACAATAAATATGCAATGAGAAATTAGTCATTCACATTTGATATTGATTAAATATGTATTTGACATTTTTTCTGTCCCTGTTTTTTTTTTTTTTCAAACCTAATTTCCACATTTCTCTCTGCTCTTCCCAGCCAACCAGAGATGATCGTGGCTGGCTTATAAACCCTGTGGGGCCTAATCCCTGGTGGACCACTATCATCACAGTCCTCCCTGCTCTGCTGTGCACCATCCTCATCTTTATGGACCAGCAGATCACAGCCGTTATTATTAACAGGAAGGAGCACAAACTGAAGGTATTTTAAGAGCCCAGTCACAAAAACAACCAAATTAACTGTAACTGACATATCTTTCTAATAACAATGTGTAAAATCATTGTCTTACTGTATCTAAACTCCAATGTACTTTGCCTGACTCATGCAGAAAGGCTGTGGCTACCATCTGGACCTGTTTGTGGTGGGGGTGATGCTGGGCGTGTGCTCTGTGATGGGTCTGCCATGGTTCGTGGCCGCCACCGTGCTCTCCATCTCCCATGTGAACAGCCTGAAGCTGGAGTCGGAGTGCTCAGCCCCCGGAGAGCAACCCAAGTTCCTGGGCATCAGAGAGCAGCGCTTCACTGGCTTCATGATCTTCACCCTGATGGGCTGCTCGGTCTTCATGACTTCTGTGCTAAAGGTCAGGGGATAAACATCTTAGAACAACCGTGTAAGAATAATTCACAAGTAGTTTCTGCCTTGATCCTGATTATTTATCTGTCTATCTCCAGTTTATCCCCATGCCTGTGCTGTACGGAGTGTTTCTGTACATGGGGGCTTCCTCACTCAGAGGCATTCAGGTGAGCTTGGACACTGATGGCAGTTACTTTATTACAAAGTCAGAAAAGATGCAGAACCAAAAGTATGCTTGTATGTTTGCAGTTCTTTGACCGTCTGAGGCTGTTCTGCATGCCGGCCAAACATCAGCCCGACTTCATCTATCTTCGCCACGTCCCACTGAGGAAGGTGCACCTCTTCACTATCGTCCAGCTCAGCTGCTTGATTCTGCTGTGGGTCATCAAGACCTCCAAAGCTGCCATTGTCTTCCCTATGATGGTAATATGAATGTGTGCACAGGTGGACCTCTAAATCTGTTTAGCCTTCTGCATACTGTTGGTTCATAGCTGTTTGTCTCTGCTGTTCCAGGTCTTGGCCCTGGTGTTCATTCGTAAACTGCTGGACCTCATCTTCTCCAAGAGAGAGCTGAGCTGGCTGGATGACCTGATGCCAGAGTGGAAGAAGAAGAAACTGGAGGATGCAGAAGAAGAGGTGCAGTAATAGACCGCAACTTCAGCTTGGATGACCAAAAGTTACTTTTGATCACTTGTAATTCTTGACACTGCAGCAGTAAAGCTCCTACTTCACAGTGTTTTAATATTTTCTCTTTTGTCTCTTTCTCCAGGAGGAACACAGTATTATTGCAGAGGAAGAAGGCATTGTACAAGTGCCATTGGAGGGACACTTCAAGTAATTCATTTGATCTTTAATCATATTCTCCCCAACTTCCTGCAAAAAGCCATTTTTGTCAGACTCTGGATGGGATATTTTACCTGGAGTAGCCCTGAAAAGTATTGATTTTAAGATGTTTCTGTTTAGAGGTGTACAACATGGAAGCAGGAAATTATACAAATAGCTGCAGCACCTGATCTGCTAACTGACCAGTGTGTAACATTTAGGAAAAACATGTAAAATCTGCTGCACTGTTTTATCAGACACACACAGCAAGAGAGACTCAACCAAAGAGAAACAGTGAGTGAAAAAGATGATGAGAGAGAAACTAATGTGAAAAAATGAATTTCCCTCTGTGACCTCCTTCTTTCTCAGCAGCTCACAGCAGCCCTAGTCCTCATATGACTGAAAAAGCCAGTCATACTTAATCATATTTCATCCATGTACAGAAATGATCTGGAGAAAGGGGTTTAAAAATGTACCAAAAATCTCCTGCACTGATTTTTTTATGACTCATTAATTCATTTTTGTTGAGACAACATCAATCTATTTAACTCATATTCCAAGTTCAACAACAGGAGACCTTGTATGTTCCACTGTTTTCTAACATTTCAAAATTAAGAAATTGCAAGATTCAAGATTTTGCACCACTGATAATTTTACAAAAGGCTTATTAGGGGCAACTACCACTCCCGGGACAAGTTGAGTTACTCGGCAGGAACACTTCATGTGTATTTGTTACAGTAGATTCACAATACACATTTCTGTTCCTCTTTGTGATGTGTTTGAAGGAGTGACCCAGCCACAGTCAACATCACTGATGAGATGTCCAAAGGATCTTTCGGGAATGTGTGGAAGAGTGTCAGTCCTTCTGAAAGCACTAAGAAGGAACCAAGCGCTAAAAGGTCAGCCTCCTTATCCACATCACTCTCAGACATACAGACGAGTATCACTGATGCATCACGGTGCTTAAATACCAAAAACAACACAGAGATTGACTGATTTCAAATCCTAAGTGTGTTTCTGCTGGGTTAAAAAACATCTACTTCAAGGATTATGGTGTGTTTGGGTGTTAAGGCAAGCAGTGGTAGGTGTTTATTATTAAAATGTTATGGAACATTTACTTTATATTTTTCCAGGAAACTGAGCGGCTAGTATGTTTAGATGAAAGGGTTTATCTAAGAGCAGCCCTGCCCTCTCAGATTTCCCACAGAGTAGACTAACACAGTATGTCCTGCTTGCCTCTCTCCATCCATTCCACCCCCAAGCTCCCCTTCCTAACCTCTCAGAAGCTGATATCCCAAAGGTAAGTTGTTCCCATTCCCTGTCAGCATGTATTTCTTCTGTTTACTGCTGCCAACTGTTAATTGTTGCATGCCATGACGAAAACAGTGTTGGCGTGTGCTGCAAGTCATGTTATGCAAATAAGAGATGAATCAATCAATTAAATGTGTAATAAATGGATGCTGGTGGATTGTAAATAGCATGGCCTGAGTGTGCATGTTACTTCAAGTTAATATGATTTAATGCAACCTTTGCATGCTGTCAACGTTGTAAAAAGATTAAGACTGTATCACTCACTGGTTGCCATTACATTATATCTCAATCTCAGAGCAGACTGTTGTAAAGCTTTATAAGATATTTGCATGCTATGTGATTTGGATTGTTTGATTGATAGCCAGTACAAATCCTAGTGAGCCAGCTGGCAATGCGTTTGCATCCTGTACTTGTGTGTTCTAGTTCCCGTATAGATGATTGAGATAAATTCAATATATTATCCTGTTTCCTTTTGTAATATACTACTTTTTCATTGCAGTTGTTCCAGTGGCAGCGAAAAGCGTCACAAGCGGCGGAGGCATGAGAAGAGTTTGGACAGGGAGACAAGTTTGTGATGACACATACTGGCGGACGGTGCCACTGTGCTGTCGATCAGTAGATAAAAAAACAACAACAAAACAAAACAAAAAAATGATGCCGTGCCACACTCAACCACCTTTGTACTGTGCTACACTGTGTTTTTGTCATGTAAGTCTGTGTGCAAGTTGTGTAAAACAAAGAAACATTTGTTAGAAACAGTATTAACACAAGGAACCGATGCACATTTGTGTTCTTTTTCTATGTATGTCAATGTTTGGTGATACCAGCAGCAGAAGGAAGCCAGAATTATATGACACTTGTTAATGGGCCAATTGAAGTGAAAATTTTAAATAATTTTTAAATCTACTTTATTTGTATTTTGTATGTTTTTATATTTTTCCAATAACAACAACTGCAAGTTGTCCTTTTAAAAACCTGCCACAGCAAACCACAAATATGTGGATTTTGTGCGCAGCATTTAATGCCGCTATTGACTTGATGCACCTCACAATAGAAAACTTAAGACAAAGTAGATATTTGCCAATAATATAATCTATTTCACTGGTATCTAAATGAGTTGGCTATATAGCGAATCTAGTAAATTTTTTGAAAGTATTAAACATTTTCTATATTCTGTATATCTAAATGTTTTTGTGACAGTGACAGCTCATATCACTGAATTGTTTTTCTCCATCGCTCTTTCACAAATAAGTCCTCCAGTAAAGCATTCCTCAGTAGGTTCAAAGAATGATTTTACATTTTGGGAAATATGCTGTTTCCCTTTTGTGCCAGAGTTAGTAGAGAAGATTGATACCACTTTAATGTTAGTATGTTAAATATGAAGCTAGAGTCTGTAGCTTCTTAGCTTAGCTTAGCGTACAGAAAGCAAAGTGAATAATCATATTTCCCAAAATATTTAACTATGCCTTTGAGACCAGTATTATTTTGGGGACAGCTTTTGGAAATTTTCAAGCTAGCATGGCAGCATAGTTCGGGAACTTTCATTATCTCTAGCTACTTGGCCTTGGCTTTTTAAAATCTCATTAAATTTGCAAATGCTAAACTTTAGGGTGACTGTACAGACAACTCTATGTTTTCCACATGCATACTCTTTGTCATTTTGTCAGTAAGTGTCATCCATGGACATGTGATCTCCTCTCCAAATGACCCTCAATGTGTTAGCATCTGAAGCTAATTGTTTTTAAAAAAAATTAAAAAAAACCTCCTGCGCCATAATGAGACATGCTTGACTGTCTCACTGCAGGACCATGGTTACTTCTAGAGATGCAATAATACCTTTTTTCTGGGAAGGGCAACATGTAATAAGCGGTAAAGAGTCTTAACAATGTATAATACATAGTATATTTTATTCATGTAAAATGTTACTAATATATTACTAACATGACGTCAGTGTTGAAGGCAGGGTTTTGTTGTAGATGTTCTTTTCCCATTGTCTAATTGATGGTTCTTAGTTGAAATAGAGAAACTAATAATGGGTCAAAATTATATCAATATCAAATATTTTGACCACTTCTGTGTGGAATTCTGCCTTAAATTTGGTAGTGATAGCTGTACACTTTCTGTTGAATAATTTAAGTCACCTGTATAAAAAGTTCAGTTCAAATCTGTTGTTAAATTTGTTTCATGAGAATGAGAGAACGAGTGCGTGAGAGCATAAATAAAGTTATTAAACCAACTCTGATGAAATGATGTGCTTTCTTATTGATCTCCATGCTTGGCACGGGTTCACAGGGAGGTCAGAGGTCAGCTAGTGAGCAGCACCTCAAGATAGGCCTATTAGATGTTTTCTGACATAGGTCATTCTAACTGTGCTACTGTATACACACTATATTTTTTCTAGTATTGTACTATCCTGTATTTCCCTAGAGTACTCTCCAAATAGAGTGTCTGTACTGTGCAGTTATGCCTCCTTGTCTCCACCTTTGACCTCAGGAGCTCTAAGCCTTTGGCCTCATGGGAGATAGAGAGCAGAGAGCACCCTCCACCCTCAGGCTGAAGTTTCTCCTGCCTCCATATGGCAGGAGGTACAGGAGGTGCCTGTATCTCTGGCCTGTGATGCCGGGGCTCTGATGCTCCCAGAGAGACTACCATCCTTGTGTAAAACAACTGCAGAGTTCACAGTATGAAGTATTATTACAAGTCAAGAATAGTCGGAGGAATATGTAAAGTGTGTTGCATTCCTTCAGGCATGTGATAAGTTGGATTGTGGAACTTAGAACAAATGAAAAACTGTCTTGTATGTTTTTTAGTTTAATATTAATATATAATTTCACTCCTGCACCCAAATATTCCATAAAAAGCTAAAGGCTCATTCCCTGGATTTTTTGTCTTTGTCAATGTAATGAAGAATACTTTTATTATTTGTATTTCTTTCCCAAAAATCATGGTTTCCACAACAGTGTGCTGAAGTAATTCAGTTTTGAAGCTGCTCCTTGTGTTTGTAATCCTTGCTCCATGCTGAATCAAGACAGTGAGATGCAGCTGAAATCTCCTAATCACTGATAATGGGGCCCTTATGCTTGCAGTACTGTATTATATACTCTTCTCTCATAAATCTCTCTAAAACTAGACAGCTTGTTTGTAACTGTTTATAACATGTTTTCCTCAATCTTACTCTGAGCAACAGGGTCCTCAATCAACAGACTCAGTTATTTCACATGAGAGATTTTCTGGTTTTTTGTTTGTTTATGCTCTTCTCAGTAATTAATGATCTGAGGTGGGCAAGACTGTTGGGAAAAGGTGATGTAATCTCTGTGCACTAATCCAGATGTGGCAACATTTGAGTCAAAATCTGCACTTGTTTTTGACAAGAATACTGTTTTTCTGAACTCTATCTGTGATTGTTGCACATTTAATATTGAATTTTTAATTTTAGATGGAAATGTGTAAGATGTGTCAGAGGTTTTAATGATATTCTAAATTTAAGACTAATTGGAGCATCTCAAGATGACACTCTGAAGAGTGCTGCCTCCATTCCTGTCCTCTCTAGGTGCTGCTTTGATGTCAGAATCTCATTCTTGATATTTAAAGGAAAAAACTATCTTACTGTTTCCAGGTGACTTATAGTAGTACTGCATATGTGAAAAATGTTGCACAAAGCAAAATCAGATATTAAAAAGTAATCTCTGTTGAGTCTTTAAATACCACTATCTCACACCAACACATCAAGTCTGAACTCTTGTATTTACACATGAGACTGATGCCACAAACACACCATGAAAATCTTTATTTTTGCAGAGCGGATTAATAATATGCAATGAAAACCATATACATTACATGTGTTTTCTGTAGGCCTACCTGAGATTGAACTTTTTTTGTGTTCTTTGTGTTTTCACCTTAAAAATATAGAAAATAATTTAAATTTGTAGAAAAAATATGCCCTCAATTTCATCTCTTCTCTCTGGTGCACCATAAAACCTATGGAAGAGTAGTAATTTTTTTTGTATCATCGCATCACATCGTGAAGTAAAAAAGACTTAAAAATTTAAATATAGCGTTGACATTACAACATGCAAAGCAGTATGGCTTTATGTTCCTCTTGTATATGGCTTTCTGTGCAGCACACACAGGGATTCCTTGAAGAGTACGTCTCATTGGTCCACTTGCCTTTTCTTACTGCAAAAGAGAGAAAATCACGATCACCTCTGACAAGTAAAAACAGACCTCTAGCAATAATCAGATTAGTGTTTTTAGATTGTGAAACCTCAACCACGTGACTCAGTTTTACCTCTCCCCTGATGGTTTGGAAGTCATGACCCAAAGTAAATATTCCTTGGCAGCCATGGTGTCCAGGACCTTGTTCACATCACTGGTGAAGCTTCCATCTACATGCCTCCTGCTGAACGCCCCACCCCGCCTGTCCATTTCAGATCTGAGTGTGTACACAGGCGCACAATGTAAACACTGCCCATTAAGGGTCAGCAACCCTCCGATGTGGAAACCTGCCATTTGCATTCTTATGTGTGATCAAAAAAAAACATTATTTCCATCTGAAAATCATCATTAGTAGTTTTTTTTTAATCATTTAATGATTGATATTTGAAGACATTGTGATACTGTGATCAGTTCATGATTGGGTCATTGTCTGGTTTTGTGTAAGAAGTAATCATTCACACAATCATCACACAATATAGGAACATATCAATCAACTCAGTGAAAAAGTTCAGGTGATTTATTTTAGCACAACCACAAAGAACAACAAGAAGAAAAAAAAGCAAAGAAAGGAAAATGGTGAAGTGGCACAACAAGAAGTTGATTAGCTCTTTCTGTCTGACTCAAGATGTCTCTGTCTCTCTCGTCATGGTGGATTTTTTTTTTTTGGTACTGTAGGAGTAGAAGCAGGAAGGAGGAGGGGCAGCCTACTCTCTTCTGACTTGTCCAGACTTGAGCCTGGCGACAAAGTCTTTGATTGCCTGGTCCTTGAGGTAGGAGCTCACGTCGCTGGTGAAGGTCCCATCTGCGTGGCGCTTTTCTGCAACACTAAAAACAAACAGCAATACTCAGCCAGAATAGCTGCAATACAGTAAATAGTATGTAATCATTTGAAACTTTAAAAAAAGCCATTACTTTTGAGTCTGAAATAAAAAATTGATAAAAGGGCCACGTCACTGTTCAGCAGCATACTTAAGCAGAATGTGTAAGGTACTTTACTTAACTTAGGTATAGTCATAGATTTAAGTAGGAAATATTGTACTTCAACTCCAATACAATTACAACAGCTATAGCTACTACCTACTTTTAGTCTATTACATAAAAAAAACATGTAACCAGGTTAGAAAATACAACGCATTGTTAAAGATTAAACCAGTTATTTGGCTTGTGACAGATGTTATTTGGCTTGTGACAGATGTGAGTTTTTATGAGTTGTTAACAGTCCCACCAAAATGATGTCTTAAAGATTAGAGAAAAGTTAAAATATATACAATTTTATGTAGCTGAAGTAATTTCTTATACTATTAATCATCTCACAACCCTTCAGATTAATATTGTTGGGAACCACTGGAATAAAAATGTGTATAAAGATGTCAAATATAACAGTATATCATTCAGAGAGGCCATTTTTCTGCAGAATGAATACTTGAACATTCAATACTTTTAAGGAAATTTAGCTAAAAAAGCAGGAGAATCTTCTACTACTGCTGTTTAGCCCTTTAAACAATGATTCCAACATCTGTAGCTTGTGTTTCATTGTTCAAGAAAAATTGTCAAATAAGTCTTTTAACAACACACATCTTCTATGATTGTCATGGTAACTTTGGCATGAATTGCACACTGACCCGCTCCTCTTGTTGTTCATCAGCCACCTAACAAAGTCCTGCGCCTTCCTGTCCTCCAGGTATTTGCTGTAGTCGTTTGAGAACGTTCCCTCTGAATGTCTCTTCATGTTTGGCAGCTCCCCCGGCTCGTCCGCTAATGTGTCATCTGCCTCAAAACTACAGGAGGGAGAGCACTTTCTGAACATCACATGGATTTTGATTTTCAAATGTTGTAAAGTATGTTACATGAGGACTTCCCACAGCACAGCACCACATTTATACTTTTTAAATATCCCTTAGATTTTTAAAAATACTTTATTGTTACTGATTTATTTAGTTAATTGTGTCGAAATTGGGTTCATAATTTAGCATTTTTGTAAATTGTGGGCTTGTTTTGTTTTTTCAAATTTCACCAACAACAATACAGTTTAAATAAATGTACTTAGATTTCACCAAATTCAATGTCTAATGTCTTTGAAGTAATTACATTTCAGTTAGAATAATGATCCCATTATTTGGCTACTTCTGCCTGCAGTTTGACATGATTTGTTTTTTTTTGGAGAAACAGATTCTGTTAATTGTCATATATTTCTTTGAAAGATCTAATATCAAACTGCGCTGACACTTTAGGCCATTTTGTGATTGCTTCCATTTAAAACAACCCATTTATACATTCATTTGAACTATAATATAACCAGATTCATCATAAAGTTTCCACTCTCCCAGTCTTGTTAATTAGCAGATATTGTGTGAGAGAATTTGCAATTTCTGTATGCCAAATATTGCATTTTAATCCAAGTCCTAAAGTACTAAAAAGTGGCAAAACTTGTTGTTCCTTAAACTGAATTTAAACAAAAAAGTAACCTCAGTAAGTTTACATGTAGTTTATCTTTTGAATGTACCTTGAGCTGTCATCAGCCTCCTGCAGAGGAACCTGCCAGCTGCTCTGGACAAAGCCGAGGACCAAAAGGATGCCAGCGAGGGAGTAGATGCTTTTCATGGTTATAACCTATACCACAGATCAGCACACACATAGAAACAAAGAGAGAGTTCACGTGTTGGATCAGAAAGCTGAAGAGAAGTGGTTTCACCTTTGCAACAAAACACAACTCACCCTTTCTTCTTTCTTCCTTTCACAGAAGCAGTGCTGTAAGTTCCTCTGCTTGTTCCTGGCGTCTGTATCTAACCACCCTCTCTTGCTTCATGGTCTTATATACTGTTAAAGGTGGAGGAGGATGGGTCTGCTCAGGTGGGCCAATTTCATCACTCTGCCAGGACCACCTGTTATTCTCAACCCATTAGACATGGGCCCCTTCGCATTGGCCGAATCAACAAGCCGAGCATTTGTCCAGAAAGGAAAGATGCTATTCATGCGTGATGCCAGCTGGTACTTAGGTGTTAAGATCAAACAATCGCAGCTCATCCTGTCAAACAGAAAGTAGAGAAGATGCTTTAATGTGCTACTGTGTCATCATGATGGGAAGTGATGTGTGTGTGTTCATGAAGGGAAGATGAGTCAGTATTTGTGGATCCTTTCTGATCAAATTTAGAAGATGGGAAACATTGACTGCTTTTTGCATCAGTGGCAGTTATCTCTGGTTTACAAGGGCCATTGTTCAATAAAAATTGATGTTCTATGAATGCAGGTGATATATAATTCACTGACATTCAGTATCAATCAATTTAGTCCTATATATTGTACGTGTCGGGAAAAACACCAGAGTATTTCTCAGATATTTTATTTATTCGGATATGAATTTTATTTAGTACTTAATCATCCTGAGATAACTTCTTACATTTCATTTTAGCTAAATGAATGACTAGTGGAGGAATATTACTTATAATTAAGTAAAAGTGCCAATACCACAATGTGGAAAAAGTATTATAAGTATTATAAATAACTAAATATTGCAACAAAAATGTGTTAAAAGTATTAAAGTTAAGACACTTGGTATGTTATTAGATGAATATGGATGCAGCATTTTACAGTTGTAGTTGTAGTTGTTGGTGGTGGAGCTAGTCTCTACTGCTTTATATACTATTGGTTACATACTATCTCATATCTTTTTTCTCCTTTTTATATCCAATGCTGTGCAATATTAGTATTTCATGTATAATACCAATTTCAATTCAACTGTGCAATATACATTATTGTTTTCACTTTAATCTTTGCAATAACAATATCATATCTGGTATATTACCACTCAATACCAATATTACTCTTATTTTATTATATATGTTTTACTATTATTGTTCTTACTGCTTTTTGTACTTATTATTTATTGTTCTTTATTCTTTTTTTTTATAGCTGCTCTTCTATTTTATTTTTATTCCACTTTCTGCTGTAATAAGGCAAATTTCCCCATTGTGGGACTAATAAAGGAATATCTTATATCTTATAGTTCTAATAACTCATTGTATATTTTGAATGTAAAAAGTTAATCTTGAAGAAGTTGGTGTCAAATAAATGTAGTGGGTTAAAAAGTATTATTTTTCCCTCTGAAATTTAGTACATTAGAAATATAAAGTAGCCTGAAATGGAAATACTCAAGTACTTCAAACGTTACTTAAATATACAATATATAAATATATTATTTTCCATCACTTTCTTCTTTGTCTGATATAACTCTTGCTCATGACTTTCATGAGCAATAATTCAGTACACTTGAGCCTAGTATTCAGAATAAACACCTCCTTAGTCAATGATTATATCTTCTCCTCCTTAAAGAGTGGACTCGTTAAACCTTTAATTAAATAAACCTGTGACTGTTTAACAGCTTTAAATCAAGATAACCTGAAAACAAGACAAAGAGCTTATTAAGCTCTGTGAAACTGCATTTAGGCACAGCGATGCTTTGAGCTTGATCAAAGTAAGTGGCACTCTACTTTACATTTGCTTTTTAGCCTTAATGCAAAGTACAACTGACACTGTTGAAAAGTCAGGGGATCACCAAAGCTCAGCCTGAGGGTAACATGAATGTCTGTACCAAATTTCAAGTCAATGAATCCAATAGTTGAGGAATCATTTCACTCAAAACCATAAATGTGAATCTCATAGTGGTGTTAGATGAAACATCAGGGGATCTTCATTAGTCAGGTCATTAGGATATATCTTCGGGGAAATGTCTGTACACATTCAGTCTTTCTCTACAGCCATGCTGCTACTTTGGCTACAAACCAAACCAAGATTCAACTGTATTCAATAACTTCTGACCAATCTTGTCATTTTTATCTCAGGTCCAGATAAGTGATCTTCTCACATGTCAATCAATCAAGTCCCACTCTAACACACCTGATTCTAATAATGAGCTCATTATCAAGCAGCTGAAGCCTGAAGACTCTTGGTTTATCATCACTGTGTAGTATTGAGGTGAGTGTTTTATATCTTACCTGTAATTTCAGTTTCCGTATGTTTGGTTATTTTATTACACATGCTGAATATCAGGCTCTATTCTATTATAATTATATGTTTTCACTTGGGTCTCTTATTATTGCTGCTGCAGCTTTATTTCCATTTTAAAAAGCAGATGACGCACATGCAAAGTTCTCAACAATTTTATTATTTTAAAAAACAATAATTACATTTAACAGTCAACACTCATGAATTAGGTAAACTGTATAAAATTACTGTGGTGCATTTTATTTCAGTGCGTACAATACCGTTAAACTCAGTACAAGTACAGCGTCACTGTTCCACCTTCACATAAATCTGTATCCCAAGTCCAGCAATGGCCTCTTTAGAAGTTAAATAAGTGAAACAAACTTTGGTTATAACTGCCAGAGGAGCTGTTTCATCTGACTAAATATATGCAAGAAAATATAAACATAAAGCTCTTCCAAAGAGAAATTTCACTTCCATTAAAGCAACAGCAACACAGAAAGATTTAAATATAGACCACTTCAAGTTTCTGTTCATAAAGGAGTACATTTGAAAATGAATAAAGTACTAATAATCAAGCTTGCATTTACAATTATAAATCCTTATCACAAAAATGATTCTTTATTCATGAGGCAATGAAATTAGATCTTGGTGATCCAGTTAACTTCATGCAAAACACCTCTGTAGGAAGTGAGTCATGTGGGTGTAGACGTGTTGATAGGCCGAACCACCAAGCCCATGATCCTTGTCCGTGTACCACTGAAACAAGATGACAAACATGATTATGAGTATTTATTTATACACATTTTTTAATAACTATTTGACAGACAGATTCTTCAGAAATCACAATGATGCAGTGATTCCACTTTTGGACTTCCCATATTACTCACCATGGCTTCAAAGTCCACCTGCTCCTCCACCAGAGCTTCAGAGATCTCGGCCGCCTGCTGGAAATGAACGTTGTCTAGAAAAACACAACAAATAAAATGAAGGTAAAGGTTTCTGTGTATTACAATAAATGAGATATATTGAGTGGAAAGTGGTTATTTATGACTGAGGGTGGTTCTATTAGGAAACATCACGTCAAGTCCAACAATCGCTTTTCAAAACTGTTGTACTGCTGAAGAGGTTTAACCCGATGGTCAAGAGGTCACCAAATGATTACATATCACTCTCTTGCCACCATGAGTATCTATGTTACATTATAAAGCAATAGATTGATATTTTGGGTAAATTCTTTATTTGCTGTCTTTGTCAGCAGGTTAGTTTATCTTAGCTTAGCATATAAGAGCTAGAAGCAGGGGGAACTGGCTGGACTGGCTCTGTCCAAAGGTAAAAAAAAATCTGCCTAAAACTCACCCATTAAGACTTTATAGCTCATTAAGATATTCTCCATACAAAACCCCAAAATATAAAAATGACAATCTCTGGTTTTATGGTTCCATGTGGGAACTATTTTCTTGGCCGAGACCAATGAAGTCTCCACTTGCTGCCTTACAACCTCATGGTGATGACAAAACCCATACACTGCATTACATACACTATCTATTACTGGTCTTCTTTACCATAAATAACTTTTAAAAGTAGAGGACCCCTTCATACATTTTCTTCCAGGTGACTGGACCCAGGTTGCCAGTTCTATATTTTTGTATTTTTTACTTCACTTATATTAAGTTCTTATTTATGAAATTGCATTGGCACTCTAATCAGAATATCTTCTTTTAAATATTTCCACTATTCCACACTATTGTCCATCTGGAAAACTCAGAAATGTTATGTTACTATGACAACCAGCATCTTAGCTGTATATAAGTGCATAATCAAATTGCGTAAAAATGATGTTATTTTAATGTTATTGCTTCTTATTTGTCATGAGCATGTGCAATTACTGTAAAAAGTGAAATAAGCAAATCTTGTAGAACTGTGGTCTATTGTTAAGTCATCCAATTTGGGAATCACTGCTATAATGGAAGGGAATTTGGACTTCTGGCTAAAATATGTACTTTTGTTTTATGTTGTGGACAGTTAGGTAGAAAACACCTGATTGGTATTGTGATAAGAAAAACAAAACTCACCATCAGCTGTTCCATGAACCAGAAGATACTGCACAGCATGGAAATTCTTTGCCCTGGCCGTCACTGTTGTGTTCTGTACGCAATCACATTAGTGTTTGTTGGTGAGCACAGGCAATAATAGAGATACTTATAACCATCATAGACAAGAAATTAGTTTAGTCTGAGCATGAGTGTGTGTGTGTGTGAAACTTACAGCGTAGAATACAGGATTTTCTTTAGGCTGAGTCATGTAGCGCTCTGTATAGATGGAATCTGGAAAAAACAGATCATTGCAGATAGTGCGTGTCATTACAGTGACTGTGCCAACTCTGGAAAGTGTTATGAATTTAAAAAATACAAAAAATACCATAATAGTCCCACTTGGAGACAGGAGCAACTGCCATTCCACATTTAAAAACTCCACTGCCAGATCCCAAGACCATCGATGTCACATATCCACCATAAGACTGTGAAATATAGACCATTAATTAATGCAGATTTTCTTGTCTTTTTTATCTTACTTTGATAAATGTGTGTTAATAAAGTGTTTAGACTACTTACCCAACCCCAAATAGCAACTCTGTCTTTGTCAATGAAGCCCATTTTGATGAATTCCCTAACATATGAAAAAAAGGATCTATTAGACGAGGGCAGGATCTAAACTGGACCTTGAGATCATTGCTTGTGACATCTCCATCTGGGAACATTTCAACCAGAGACACAAGTGAAATCCAGTTCTACCAAGCTTTCCTGGGAAAGAGTGAGGCTGTTTGTTTGAGCGAGAGATGCACTGACTTGTCTAAACCGCTCCTCGCTCTCCTTACCTGGCCGCCGTTATCTGATCTTCCACCTCATAGGTTCCCAGACGTTTGTAGATTTCATGCATTATTGCGTCGCCTTGGAAACCGCTTCCTCTCCCGTCGAAGCTGGCAACAATGATTTTCTCGGTGCTGGCCAGATAGGAGGCCCAGCTCACCCTGTAGATGAAGTCTGCTTTCTGACTGCAGGGACCGGCGTAACTGGAGGATCGGACCAAAATCAGTTTATGAACTCTCCTTTTGAAAAGCTTTCATGTTTCGTGTTTGAATGCTTTTTTTTTTTTTTTTTTGATAAACTTACACATCTATTAGTAAGGGGTACTTCTTGGATCTATCAAAGCCAGGAGGCAAAAACATCTGGTACCAGAGATCTGTTAAAAATATGAACATCAGTAAAAAAACACAGCATCTATTAATTATTCTCAGTTTTAAAAAAAATATATAGTATTGTATTTTATAAGCTTATCATGTTACATTTGTTATGTGAAATATTGTATGTAAGTATGGTTAAAAATGTAGTTCAGCATTCTCCTCAGAACTATAGTGGAGTAGAAAAAAACAGCATTTATTTAATATTAAATTGTTTTTTATGTGGTCAGTGGTAAGTATAATATATAGCTGTACTCTCATATCACAACATTTAGAACCTAAAATAGTTCAATGCAAGGCCCAAGTCTGGCCTTTTTAAAGTATACCAAACTCAATAATCAATACAATAAAAAATACCATTAAGTAGAAATACTCAAAGAAGTCATAAATACCTCAAATTTGAAATGAAGTACATGAGTAAAAGAACAAATAAATAAATATTGAATGAATTAGTTGTTGCTGAATTGACTTACTGTATCCAGCTACTTTGATGGTGCCACGCTCCATGGTTGGCATGTGGATGTCAGCTATCAGGTTATTAAACTCATGATTGTCCTCAAAGACCTTCACCACTACAGAAATGTGAAAAAAATAGAGAAAGCTCATGAGTATAAATATTGCCTTCTCATTATAATTATTTCGACTTCAGTTACAAAATTTGCAACTTACCATTGTCGTTCTTGTTATTCATGAGAGTGTAGCGAGGAGTGCCGGGACCTTTTGTGTAAAATTACAATAATATTATTTGAAATACATAGAGCAAAAGAAAAAGGGAAAGTGACAAAGTATAAAGTGTAACTCACCACTGCAACTCATACGGTAGAAGGATGCATCGTGGCTGAAGTAAGCAGAGTTGTACTGACACTCCTCTCCATACAGTGCACAGGTTAGACACTTGATCGCTTTGGTCGCTTTGGTCCACCTGACACACAAGATACGCAAGTACTGTAAATCTGAAGAAATGCTTTGCTATCATAAAAATAGTATTAAACAGTAAAGTAAAGTCCTTACTTGTAAACATTCCTTCCTCCTGGCCTGCCGCCATCTTCGTTACTCGAATAATATCTGTGGAATTAAATGGAATGAATTAGTAGTGAGAGATACGTCAGTCTCTGAAACACTGTCATAACCTCCAGATAGAAATGTATGTGTGTGTGTGTGCGTGTGTGTGTGTGTGTGTGTGTGCGTGTGTGTGCGTGTGTGTGTGTGTGTGTGTATAGGATGGAGTGCAGTCATACAATGTAGAACTTTAAGAGAGGACTTATGTGCAACTCTACTGCAGTAAATGCAACAGACAAATCCGACTTACACACTATCAGGAGTGACTTTCAGAATGTCAATGACTTCCCATTTTCCACTGGTGATCGGTGAAGCGATGGACTGCATGAATGAGTCAGAACAGAGTATACGTGGGTGAAAACAGCTTATAGAAAACCTACAAAATGTTGCTGTTGGCTCAGATTTGGCTGCTGAACTAGCCAGGTGTAATTAATACCGAGCTTATTGTTCTACGTACCTTAACCACATGATGGATGTGCTTGAACTTATTACTGTCACTCATCAGCAGGTAATAGCTTGTATTGTCTGTGTCAAAAACTGGGTCTGATGGAGAGAACTGTAAGGAACAAGTATAATAGTATAGTGTTAAATATGTCTTTAAGTGATTAGGCTGATTCTATGTTTTTCTTGTCAAAAAAAGCCAAAACCATTGATGTGTGAGTCCGTTTCTCAACAATTTCAAACTTCTCTATTGTGTCTGTGGCTCCCAGC
Organism: Scomber japonicus; assembly: GCF_027409825.1. Lineage (NCBI taxonomy): Eukaryota > Metazoa > Chordata > Actinopteri > Scombriformes > Scombridae > Scomber > Scomber japonicus. The sequence goes on from NC_070601.1 coordinate 14,072,696, forward strand.
CCTAAACCAATTGATTCCTGCTGAAGATATGAATCTTTTGAAACAATTATATAAAAGTCATTTCTCCTAAAACAACTGGGCATTATAGTTTTTAGCTAATTTTACACAAACAGAAGGAAATAGTATATTTGTTGAGGACTATTTTCAGCGGTGGATTAATACACATTGGTTGATCTTGGCGTATTTCTAGCAGCATGGTGGTATGGGTGAGATTGCGCCAAAATAAACCAGTGTGTGTGTGTGTGTGTGTGTGTGTGTGTGTGTGTGTGTTGATTGTTCATGATTATGAAGCAACATATCACCCAGTGCAGTAGTGTGACTCACTGATGTGTTTTCTCACAATGTAAGTCTACAGCAGCGAGGCATAAGATATCAGACTTTGATACACATGTTAGTCGATCAGCTCATACTGTAGTTGCTTAACAGCATAAGAGACATACCCGTCCAATCCAACCGGTGGCGCTTTTAACCTCCAGTAGCTGTAAAGAGCAAGATAGAGAAATGGTGTTTAAAGCTGTAATAAGTTTTAAAACCTTTTTGCCAACTTGAGAAATGTGGAAAATGGCAAGGCTGCTGTTGGCATGCTGACACACTAGTATGAAAAAAAGGGAAGTCTTCTAGCCAGTGTGAAAAAGAGGAACACTCACAGAGAATAATAACTCTGTCAATGTGCATGTAAACATGTGATTACAGACTTGGAAAAATGTGAACCTGTTCTTTTTAAAATTGTTTACATGTAGCTAAATTTAGCCTGGCACTGAAGGGCAGCTGTCACGTTACCTGACATGAGGGCAATTAAGTCAGAATAAAGATACAGGTCTATAAAACCTGTGTCTTTTTCCCAGGCTGTAAAAAGTTTTATTACTGTTGAAATGATTAGTGTGAAAGGTAAAGTTGAATAACCGTCATGCATTGTTTCTTCGTTGTTTCTCCGTTAAACCGGCCTAATTTTTTCAGGTAACGTATTTGTCCTGTTTTACCTCACCAGGAACCCAATTGGTTCCATCAAAGTTGTAGATCTGAAGGATGAGGTGGTTTTGTAGTCTCTTCAGCCACTGGACAGCCAGACGTGTATCGGTCACCCAGGTAACAGTGGCCAAGTAGTGTTCACTGTGGGCAAAAAAAACCCAAAACATGATCATCTGATTGTCTTGGCTGATATCAGGATGTATGAACACATGCCACGTATTTAACCACATAGTAGAAACTGTTCCATACATGTTTCTGAATGGTGCCGGAACAAGAACTTCAGCAATGTTGGTCGTGTTGTCAGTGTCCACAACAAACAGCTTCACAACAGGGTTGATAGCACCTGACTGCACGAGAAAAGAAAGATACATCAGATAGTGATTCTTAGTGAGTGGAAATGTAGGGGGGGGGGGGAGCTCTGGTTGGTTATCCCACCTTTGGATATGGAATGGAAACAGTGCTGGGGTACTGTTTATCTCCATACCAGGTGTACTCTATATGGGGCACCTCTGTGTCGTTGAACTCAGCATAAGCCACGTACTTCCCTCCAGGTGACCACCAAAAACCCTGAGTGGAAGAGAACATCTCCTCTGGGAGGGTGAGAGAGTGAAGCTGCGTTAGTGTACTTCACTGGTTGCTTGTATGACAACACTGCAGCAGTAAGATTTATTGTCATGTTTTCACTGCAGCAAAAGAATTTCATCAGTCCTCTATTGGATAATTATTCAACCCTCTAACTTAAAAGAATATATTTTGATGAAACTACACTCTTTTTTTTTGAGTCGCCCCTCGGGTTTCAGATGTTCTAAATTCCTGTTGTTCCTGCTGTAATCATCAGTAGTGGAGGGAATGCTTAAAGATCACCTCCAGACATGTATTAAGACATACAAGCATTTTTATAAAAGAGGATAATTATAACTTTAAAATCCTTATCCTTCGTTCTTATTAAAAATTCCAGAATGGATGACACAAGATGTTTGTGCACTGGAGGCTTCAACTTTTCACATCACACTTGTATCAAAGTATAAAGGAAATACACAAGTAGAGTACAAGTAGCTAAAATAGCACTAAAGTACAGTATGAAGGTAAATGTGATGTTAGTATACGTCTTTATCCCATTCTCCATGTCTTTATGTCGATAGTTGTATATATTACTGTATTTGCTGCTTGTGTTCATAGTTGATTTATAGTTTGATTTTGATTCTGTATGTCATGTGCCACTTACCCTCATACACCCAATCCGGCACCCCGTTAAAAATCTTATTCTCCTCGCCACTGGTAGTGACTTGCTGTGGCGGTGTCTCAGGACTGGTCTTTACATACACATTATTTCCCCAAACATAGGCCTATAAATACAACACAAATACATTAGATCAAAACATAGAGCATACAGTTTGTTTTCTGAAACCTATTTCGAACCCTTTTCCCTGCTTTTCTAACTTACACAAGTGTTTAGGAAAGGTGGCGTTGGATAATCAATCACCTTCTTCAAAGCAGGACTGTCACTTAAAGTTATGTACATATGAACAATTTGTCTGTCCAAGCTTACCAGTTTGTTTCCTTCAGGGGCCCAAGCAAAGTACTGGACTCCATGTGGAATGCCAGAGCTTGTCAGAAATACGCTGAAATGAAGTGAGGAAAAAAAATGCTTGAGAGATTTATGGATCTGTAGTGAGCTTTACTTTTCCAGCTGCAGCTGCACTCTTTCAAATATTCTCTAAACTGCTGCTCTAGTATTTTATTCTTTTAAAAATTGTATCTACTTTGCATACATAACTTAGATCCAGATTTAGTAGATGCTTACATCTAGAGTGGCTTACATGATGGTAAATGCATGTATTTATCCTTCCACTGGCATCCCAAAACTTTTTGTAGATGTAAAAAGAAGTAAGAAAATAATTATGCATGACATCTATACTTAAGGTACTTACTTATTTGTGCGGTCATAGAGTGAATACGTAGCAGTAAATGAATGCCTCCACAGCTAATGGGACCAAAACAAAACAGGCTGTGTGATCGCTCAGCTTTTAAGATCAATCAGATTTGATATTCTATATGAATTAAAGATGAGATTACCTTGGAATAGTTGCTCATGAATGCAACGTAATTGTGGTCAGCAGACAGCTGGTAATCATAAGCATCTTTTTCCGCCTGCAAAAAAAACCAAACACTAGAGTTTCACAGACAACTCCTCACAACATCACAGACAACACTGCATTTGTTTTAGATGGCTGATACCATGCGGTTTATGTTGGCGCGCAGATGCACACAAGGAGTACAACTTACAAAGTGGTCTCTGCTCAAGAACTCCAATTGCTGCCCTGAGACCACATTGTGAAGATAGACCGCACCCTGAGACTTATGCAGATACTCATTATCTGTGGAGGGAAAGGAAACAAATGATGCAAATCCCTACATGACCTAAACAGAACCAAACATTTCAAAACAAAAGGTGGAAAAGACATACTTGAGTAATACAGATTAATGCAGCGGCCATGATGATTTAATGCATGAATTCCTGTGCTCACCATTAAGACATGATCATTGCTTAATGCTTAAAGGCATACTCCACCTATTTGCTTTTCCCTGCTTTGCTTTCTTCCACCTGTCCCCAAATGTATCTTTATATGTCACCAAATTAGCTGGAATCAAGCACGACGGAAAAGGTCATGGGGCAGTCTCTCTTAAATCAGAGCAGTACATGTTCTCATAGAAATGTGACGCCCTTTCGATCAAACTAGCAGACAGATGTATTGCGTTTTAGTTTTGTTGCTGTTGTTGAAAGATGTGAAGTTAACATTTAACAGGTGTTAGTTGACGTGCTCAAACATAAGTCAAGTGAGGAAGAAAGCCCTATTATTCATGTTGTTATGAGTCTGTAGAGCCCCTTTAAGTCCTGAAAGATTTAATAACATTTGGCTGCTCATGAATGCATCATATTTGTGCATAAAAAAACATGTGTGCTCAGAAGTTATGGATCTTGTGCAAACGCCGTATTAAAACATTCATTGTGCACATAAAATAATAACTTGAAAAAAAAAGTTTTCCTGACCTTCCATAAGAATCTGATTGTGACTCTTTAGTGCAATTACACTATAGATCTGACTGGCACTTAAAAAACAAACAGCTTCATATGATACATCCTGTATTATTTCTTGCATTTAATCATCACAAGTATTGGATTAATAATACATAACTTAAGCATGACTTGAACATTTATTGTGAAGTATATAACTGCACATGTAATAAATGACTCCCTGTTCCCAACACGTGTATGAACACACATTTATCTAAGTGAATCAGTGACTAAGTGACAAAGTAAGTTATTATAGCTGATGGATAATAAACCATCCTAAAGTCAGTTTTACAGTTTAGATGCCAGTACACACCGTGCTTTAATCCATATCATCATGTCCCATCTCCACCCACTATCACTCATTTTTACAAGTTTAATTACCCTAACCCTAACCCACCTGAGATCCACCTCAAGTTGTAGGACTGTGGTTTCATAGTACTGTTGAAGACATCTTCCAGGGTGAAGGTTTTCTGATTGTTGTTTGCATCCTGATCCTCTGCAACACATGTCAGACTGTTAGTACAGTACCTGGCAGGGAGCTGAAGGTCACAAGTTACAGATATGATATCATGTACATACATCAATATCATCGCCATAAAAGAAGGAGACACGCTGCAAAAGCTCACTGATAATGACCAGTGGAATAATGCTTACGTCAGTGCGTGCTTGGAGTATTTATGGGAATTATCATTGTACATATTAAATGAGTGTGGAAGCTATTTAAATGCGTGTGTTGTATCAGACAAACTATAATCAGCACTTTGTGACATAAACCACACTGATTTACTCTATAAATGTGATGATAATGATGACGATGATGATGGTGATGATGATGATGACAAGAAGTTTTACTCTTGGAGATAGTCAGAGTTGAGTTGCTTCACACATCGTGCCATTTCAGAACTGTCCAAAAGGGTCGTGCGTAATGACGCGTGCGTAATGCCTTTCGGATGCGTTTAACGGTGCGTCAGACCACAGATGATGTATTAATATCAACATGGGAATCATTTAATAGCAAAGACTCACCATTCAAAAATATGGCCGTGGGCACCGCTATCAAAATGACGACGACTGCTACCCCGAAGACTCCGAGGACCACCTTGGCGATGGAAACCTGTTCAGGAGGATGAAGTAAACGGATAAAAGTCATGAAACCAGCTCAAAAAAAAACAACAAAAAAAAGCTCGCTCCTACTTCAGAATAACATCGATGTGTGAGTATTAACAAACCACTACCAACCATTGTGTCTGCGCTGACGAGAGAGTGTTCCAACCAATATGCGTCCAAATCACAACTCCATCGATCCAGCCGTCTGCACGCGCGGAGAAAAACTAAAGTTATGCGACACGCTGGCTTCCCTGTTAAATATTATCTCAACTCAAGTTTCAAAGGTAGGGCAATAAATGTCCAGCGGAGTAAAGTTCGTCAGGTTTGACGGTGCTCCCGCGTTTTGAGGAAGGGTGCAGCTGCTTGACAAGCTGTTCCCCAAACTGTCCACTGTTCAAAACAGTCATTCATTCAGCTGACTGATCACCGCCAACTCCTTTAAGAATATGACCAAATCACTTTTTAAATAACCATAAATATGAGTCGATGATCACCATAATTCTACTTGTAATTTGAAGTAGTATTGAAAGATTTTAAAACTACAATATTGAGAATGTCTGCAGCTCACAAGAAGGTTTATACTGTATATTAACAAATGCTGTAGTCTTGTCTAACAGGGAGTTATGGTTACTGAGTAAATAGCGTGCCTGTACAGTGAGCAGCCCCGGATATGAAACTGGCTCATCATACAGTAACTGTCATGCCGCTGGTAATAAACAAACAAGTTCCCCATTCCTCCTTAATACATGTGAACTAAAGAAAAACACAATCATAAGTCATATTTGAAGTCATATTCAAATTGCTGAAACATTCTGATATTACAAGGGATAACGTAGAAGCCAAATTTAGTATCTAATAATACTGTTCTATCTATCTATCTGACAGGAACATGTAACACCTCATGTATGATATTCAGTATGTACAGCACAGCAGGAGCTCCAACAGCAGCCCTCTGTCTGCTGCATCCCCCCCACCCCCACCCCCCACTCCTACCTGGTCTGTAGTGGCTTCAAGCAAGACTATGTAATTTTTGAAAGAAGAAATATCACATTCTTCTTCTTACATGTGAAAATCCTAATTCTTACGCAATAAAACACACTCTTGCGCAATGCAGTGCTCAAGGGATTTGCTGATACAGCCTCACAGTCATTCATCTATCACAGTATTGCCAATTCCTCCGTTGTCATCAGCAAATATTTGATAATAAGGCAAATGAGGAAAGCCTTGTGGCTGAAGGAGAAAATTATATGTCCCAAAGTTTGGTGAACTCAGTAAACTGGAGATATTGATATAAGATTTTGGAGTAAAGAAAATCAGCCCAAAAAATACGCAACTATTTTTGGTCTTTCTAGCATCATGGCTCTATGGTAGTGTCAGTCTCCAGCCTAAATTATGTCAACAACTATTGAATGGACTGACATGAAAATGTGTGTAGACATTCACGGCCCCCAGAGGATGAATCCTAAAGACTTGAGCTGTGAAAATATGTCAACACTGTACTAAACTGATGGGCATAACGTGCTGCACAGACATTCACGGTCCTCAGTCGATTCATTCTAATAACTTTGGTGATCCTCTAACTTTTCCTCTAGCGCCACCACAAGGTTGACACTTTTGGGAAATATCTCGACAACAGTTTTGGACACGTGTTCATGTGCTCCTCAAGATGAAATGTAACCACTTAATGATGCCTTAGCTTTCAATCTAACGGCATCATCAGGTCAAGATTAAAACCCGTCTTAAACTTTGGTTCTTGACCAAAGTCATGACGATTTAGCTCAAAGCACCACTGCTCAGAGCCACTATCATAGAAGTAGTACAAGTATTGATCACTGCTCTTCTCTTAGAACTGTAGATACTCTACTTTCTGTTATTGATACATAAGTAAATGTTTGTAACTAATAGCTGTCTTTCCCCCACATTCCTTAATCATTACATCATTACATAAGATGACTGATAACATAACATAACATAACATAACATAACATAACATAACATCTAAGACAAAGGCTAATAAACTGACTTTCATTGTATTTGCATAATCATTAATAGCCTACCCGTTTCGGTCTAGTTGCTAAGGGCCATGTGACAACAATGTGACCTGCACATGGAGGGAAAAGATGAAAACTTTTTTTTTTAAAAACCCCATGATTCATGTGTTTATAATAATAGAGCGGCAGAAGTACATCACAGCATCCAACACACTTTAGAGCACTGTGACATAAAAGTCTATTTCAGTCCACAGATTGTGGAAGTTTCCCTCTTTGTAGATATGGCATGCTCTGACCAGTCACAGTAAATGTTAAAAGCCTGTTAAAAGCTTAACAAATATACAGCGGTGCCTTTATGAGGAATACACATCATATTCTGCACTTGTTCGCCTCACACCGGACATCCTCAGCAAACAAACAGACAGTGGATGTCTTCCCTAATGCAGCATGGCTTGTTTGAAGAGTGTTACTTCACAGATGCCTCCATTTACCTGACACTAAACGCTACTAAAATGGTTTACAGGTGACAATTATTGGAGAGATATATTGTAGTGAGTGGAGAGAGAGATGGAGCAGAGAAAAAGAAAGCATCTATGCAAATGTGTGTAATAGGTTTTCTTAGCAGGTATTTCATGTAAATAAAATGAATCATATTTCAAGTTAAAAAAAAAAAAATTATACCATACAATGTCTCTCTATACTGTATTATGAATCAGTATGTTTTGCCATGTAATTCAATCATGTAAGAATTAGACAAAAAATACTGGACAAACCAAAATAATTCAGAGTTACAATTTAAAAAATGATGACAATATGAAAAATTAGTGTTTTCATTATCCTTGAATATATGGATTATTTATTCAATAATTCAAAGGATTAAATGATTAACTTTAACTTTCTGAAATCTGAGTTCTGAGAGCCCAAAGTGATGAATACAAATGTCTTGTTTTTTCTAAGAGCCAAGAAGTAGTCCAAACCTCAAACTTTTACATATTGGCAATTTATGTGATGTATTGGAGGATTTGTTTTGCTTTCTGCCACCGTCAATTATCAGTATTGTCGTAGGTTTATTTTGAGATTAAGATTCTGTCATTTCAGTCCTAATGTTTTAAAGAGGCAAAAGATCCAATTTTCCAAATACAGCAATACTTTCCTAACAAAGATCCACAGTCAGTTAAATGTCACACAGTCTAAAATGAGGTTATTTATCATCACTATAGTGCATCATACTGTTTATATCGTGTGAAGGATGCTGCGGATTAGTACTTAAAAACCTTTGACTGTAACCGACTCTCTTAAGCTTTCTCCAAAGGGAAATGTCCAGTGTTTATTCGCAGGGATACACAGCAGAAGCAGGGTTTGAGATCTCAACAGATGTGCTTTGTCACACTTCACATCTCCACTCCACATAGTGAGCCACTATAATGGCATTCTTGGCTTGAGGTTGGATTGCGTTTCAGTTTGGAAGTTATTGTTTGGATCCGTGAGGGAATCGCTGGTGCTAGAAATGGTTCAGTGAAGCTTCTATTAACATCTTTCTAGCACTGTGTGTATCTGCTTAATGTAGTGTAGCAGCCACAGTGCTGTCCCTACTCTGTACAGACAATCTTACACACGGTGCTCCTACTTTTTACTTGACTCTTACTTTTCTACTACTACTCAATTTTACCATATTTGTATTTGTGTTTGAAGAAATGCCATTGAATCATACATAAAGATATATCTGGTGGGATAGAATTAGAATACAATATCAGGTGTTAAAATCAATGAAGTACATGATTTAAGTACTTCTATACATCTACTCCACTACATTTGGCAGTATCAACAAATGAAAACAACTGTTACATGCTACAAATGAGTGAACAATGTGTATACGAGATCATGGGCAATATCCAGTTATGATGCATAAACAGGTAAGATGTTCAAAAACTATTTCAGCAAAGTAATAAAGTAGAAAAAGTAGTAAGAACTTGTTTCAAATAGAATTGGCCACTGGAACTGATTCATTGTTATATGACATTATTGGATAATCAATAATGAAGTATCAGTGTGTAAGCAGCATGTAACTGTTGTAGAAGTTAAGACCAGTGGTTCCTAATTTAGGGGTTCAAAGGGTCAATCTGAGGGGTCGTGACATAATTAATGCGAGAGAAAAGAAGAAAAAACTAGGTTCTGTTACAGTTTCTTAATCTTTTTTCTTTTTAAAAAATACTGGATATATTGACTTTGTCCCTCAGTTATTTAAGTGAAACCATGTGAGAAGTTTAGAGGGATAATGTCTCTTTACTGGAACTGCCAAAACATCTGAAATGTGACAAGAAGGCCCAAATAAACACACAGCTTCTTAGTAGGCACTAACAAGCCAAAAACAATGTGAACCACTGATTTAATCTGAATTGCATTGTGAAATGATTATATTTGATATAACCAGTAACCATAGCCATCAGATAAATGTAGTGAAGTAAAAGTACTATTTTGGCTCTGAGGTGTGGTAAAGTATAAAGTACTAGTCAATATACTTTCCACCACTGCTTTTACTTCAGTAAAGTATGTGAATACTTCTTTCACCTCTGGAACAATATATATATATATATATATATATATATATATATATATATATATATATATACATATATATACAGGTATACAGTGTACACACATTAATTGCAAGTAATACACTTTTGTATATGTAGACCATATTTGCAGTTAAAGTATCTAAAATTTCAAAATTGTGAGACTAAGAGAAGATTAGCATAGCATATGTCCATACTGTATGTTAGCAGTAGTTTATATAATAAATAATAATTTATTTATAAGACGCTTTACAGAATCAAACACAAAACAATAAAACCATACAGAATAAATGAAAACACAATCAATACAAGCAATGCAGAGAAAAAGAAACAAAATAGAAAAACAAAACAAATAAAAGAAAACATCAAGACAATCAAACATTGAAGGCGCATTTGAAAAGTTGATTTGGATGAGGTCAGTATGACATGGAGGGATTTGGGGAGTGAGTTCCGGAGAGTGGGGGCAGCAGGCTTTGTACCCCCAGGTTCGGGGCTTGGTCATGAGAGGGGTGGAGGGAGGGAGTGAATGGGTGGAGCAGGTCAGTGAGATAAGAGGGGGTGAGGTTGTGGAGGGATTCGTATGTTTTCTATATTCTATTCTATTCTATATTTTCTAGATATTAGGAATTGTCCAATTGCAGGTTTATCAAATTGAATTGTGGATATAACAATAATTACAACATAGTTTCTGTTTTCATTGCTTGTCTTTAAAACAGGGATTTGCACATTTGTCACTTGACTTTATCATATTTGAAGTATTTCATAAAATTAAAAAAATAGTCCTACAACTTTTTGCATTGTTTCAACATGTTGCAACATTTTTTTTATTACTGCCAGTGAACACGCTCATGAACCTGCAGTGCTACCAGACACGCAGTTCTATTCAAACATCAGTATTGGCATGTCACTGTGTTTAGAAAGTGTGCGCCTCCCACCACAGATGTTTAGTTTGAGTTAGAGCCACGAGACAGACAGCTGAATAGGAAGTTGTGGCATTCTCTGATTACTTCAACACCATCCACAGCGTTTCATTCTTTCATTCCCATACGACCCTCCACCTGCTTCCCATATTATCTAACTCACTGTTGAATTCACACTACATTTCCTCTAAACTTTACTGAAGGGTGAAATAGGTGTGACTCCTTGAATTATCCTCACAGATGTGGATACTCATCTTGTAACATCTGATAGATTTGTCTCACAGATAGCTGACTTTGATGGGCATTATACATGATTTGTGAGTATTTCACATGTTTGCAGAGCATATTTATTACAGGTTACAACAGCAGACCACACATAAATGAAGTAAGACTGTGATATTCCTGATGATGTGGAGCTGAAAATGAACAGTTGCTTGTATTTTTTTAATTAAAATCAGATTCAGTGTACCCCCAAACTATAAACTATAGATCAATGTAAGGGTTCTGGTGCTCTCAGAACACAAGTACATACTGATTTGTGGCAATTAATGTGCTGAAACAGTTTTGTTGTTGTTTTTTATTTTAAATCTTATATTCCCTTTTCATTGTGTTTTTGTAGTTTAAATGGATGTGTTTTTGTAGTTTAAATGAATTATGTAAAGTACTTTAGTTTCAAATGAACTCTAACCTCTCCTCGTTTTACATAGAAAGAACATCTTGGTTTTTGTTTATATGACTCCAGTAAAAGTTTCAAAAGCACCATCTAGTGGTGAGTTGAGGTCATGCAGGACAGATACATTCAAACGCTTAAACATTTCACCGAGATGTCCAGGTCAACAAAACAAAATGTTGAATTTTAAATACAAAAAAAAAAATACAAATATTTTTTGCATTTTTTTTTTTTGTCGACCTACACTATCCTAAAGTCATTAGTACTTTTAAAAAAATTAACAACGTCGCAAGGAAACACCAGACGCTTCATAAATAATGACATAATCGGAAAGTGGAGCTCTACAGAGGTTAATGCAATGTTTTCCATTTTAAAGTTTCAGAAGTAGTTAGCACAGCTTTTTCATCATCTTAGACTAATTTGTCATCATTTTATTGAATGACATATTCAATGATGATTTAAGATCTGTGTTCTTATGTTAAAAATCTATGAGGGACTCTTGTCGTTTAAATCTGTCTTTAATTTACGAGGGGTATTTAAAAGCAGCATACGCTCCTCTCCTCGTCTCTTATTGGCTATCTGAGCATTTCCGACAGCTTTGTACATGTCGGATATGATGTAGCAACTGTTCAGCACAGTTATCGGAAGTCCTAGCTGTGTGTTACGGAATCACAGTGCCAACAGCACGCTACAGATATTCAACTTGTATAAATTCGTTTCATTTGTCTACATGGCTTATCCAGGATACGGCGGGGTGAGTAAATGACACGTAACTGTGATCTGACGGTGATAAACGAGCTACATTAGCTAGCGGAAAGGCTAGCTCAGAGCATTTCCTATCATTAGTTAGAAGCTGTTCCTCTCACTAACTTATAGACTTACATTCCTGTACAAGCCTAATGTCCCTAAATGCTTTTTATACATATTTATTTAGTCAAAGTAGGTGACTTTACGCTGTTTCAGCAGTAAGTTAGGAGCCATAGTGACACATAGTTGATTAGAAATGGAATTAAACTCAGTCAAGTGTCTTCCGGGATAAGAAGAGCCGTTCATGTCCAGCAGTGTGAAGCAGAAACACTCACATTTAGCTTACTTTTAGTTATTAAGGTATGTTTATGAAAGCAGGCTTCACCAACATAGTGTGATTAACGCTAATTCAACTGCCTGCTATGCTTGTTAAACTCTTTTTATGAAGCTTCAAACAATATCTACAGCTGTAACTTCAAATTCAATTTATTTATGAAGCTCTTTAAACACAACATTGATCCAAAGTGCTTTACACTAAATAAAAACAAAGAATTCCAAAGTTTTGGGGCAGCAATAGAGAAGACCCTGTCCCCATAACACTGAGTCCTAGATCTGTGGACAGACAGAAGTCTCTGGTCAGATGCCTTCAGTGTGATATGGAGACGGGAGTTATGTAATCTAGGGAGGAGTGAGTATTTTTGAATCTATTGTGTATCTGACAGAGAGAGCCGGTGTAGAGAGGAGAGCATGAGAGAAATGTGTATTTGCCACACTAACACTGGAAGTGTTCGGGCGCCCACAGCAGTTCAGGATTATCCTTTGTTTATTTTTACAGGGACCACAGACACACCTTTATTCCACTACAGCTAATGAATAATGGTCCTAACCTATGACTAATGAGTTCAACATGCTGTCATGGAAAGTAAAACTCACTTCTAGTAAAGGTCATGTGATCATTCAGTGCTGACTGCAGTGACTCATGTGTGTTTAAATTAGGACTACAATTAAGCCCACAATGCAATGGGTGCTGTTGCTAATTCAATCAGTGTGTGTGTGTGTGTTTTATTGAAACAAGTGTACAACAACAGCCTACGATCACAAACGCATAATGATTAAATAACTCTCTGTAAAGCTGACTGTGGTTAGACTTTGATCTCATTCACATATTCAGATGTTGTTTGATATGAACAGTCAGCTTTTAGATTTAGATTTAGTACTGTCTTATTCAGTGAATCCAAACAATCTATTTTCCAGAGTAATATAAATTGAAGGTAGATATGATCAGCAATGGATTGTGACAGTTTACTCCACTCTGCACTGTCTCTCTGAGCTCCACACAAGAGCTACAACTAACATCTTTATTGGTTTCCTGCAAACAGTAGTTAGTTGGATTGGATGTGAAGCATTTTAAAGTACATCTTTTGACTTTGTTAGTTTAAAAAAATAGGAAGAAAGCTCATGTAGCAATAGCCAAACTGTTTCCCAACAGTTATCTCCAATAGATGGGAGCTGGTAGGATGAGACAGAGGATGTGCTTCTGTTGGAAAAGTTGACAGATTCAGACTTATTCTGTTTTTCACAAGAGAAATGACACAGTTGTTGTAGTTTTGACAGTGGAGCAGCTGAACACACACTAACCCTGCTCTCCTCTCTGCTCTGCTTCCTCTCAGTATGGGGGTGCCATGCCAGGCATGCCTCATCAGGGAATGCCACCCCAAGGAATGCCAGGAGGTCCGATGGGAGGTCATATGGGAGGACCCATGCCCGGGCACATGGGTGGGCCAATGGGAGGCCCACCACCTCAGGGAGGATATGCCCCATATGGAGGTGGCTACCCAGGCACATACGGAGCTCCACCCCCACCTGCCAATGATCCAATGTGGGGTTACTTTACAGCCATAGCAGGCCAGGTAAGAGTGTAGAGGATCAGTGTCTGCAGTGTGTCATGGGTGGGGGAGCAGCTCAGTAGATGGAGGAGGGTGGAGAGGTATTTGGGCCTTGTTGTGACTTGATTCCACTGTGCTTGTGCCAAATGCTGCACTGATGCCTGTATAATACATTCAAGAGAACATTGGAGATGGCAGCCCGCTCCAATAACAGAACACCCCCCCCCCCCTCCCCTTGAAAGAAACAAAATGTTCTCAATCTACAGACATACACTGATATGAACAGCTGCCTTACTGGGCACACTGATATGAACACGTCTATGAAAAACATGTCAGTGCTGACAGTCTCGACTGAGTTTAGTTTGCAGTTACGGTGGTGTTTGTTTGTCTGTCTTCTGCTGTACTCTGTGTGTTTCACTGAGGGTGGGGCTCAGCCTATTCTCTCTCTCTCTCTAAACAAGCTGTCCCCAAATTTGTCCCAATGAGTAGCCTATGATAGACAATACACACACACACACACACACACGGCAGTGGGCACCGTGAGAAGTTCAATAAAAGCTTTGTGAGTAAAAAGTCAATCAGAGAGATTTACACAAGCACAAACATGTATTATCATTGTCAGCAGTGTGTTGGTATACACAGCACACTGCTAATTGTTATGAACCAGCTACAACTTGTCGACATGTAAACTTAGCTACTGGCTGAGGTTCTATCTACAGTGATAGAGTTAGAGATACAGCTCCTAGTGTGTGTGTATGTATGTGTGTGTGTGTGTGTGTGCGCACTCTCCTGTGTCACTGCAGCCACACAGGTGAGCTCACAGGCTACACGGTCATCATCATCATCATCATGCATGTATAAACACAAACACTATAGATTTCTACCTGTGGCACCAACAGGCAAACTATCCCTCCAGTAGTCAGCGTGGTGTATTCATCACCTTCACTATGCTGACTGACAGCAGAGTAATTCATGTTTCTGTGTGTGTGTTGCACATGTGTGTCTCTGCCAGTGAGAGTAGTTTTTATGCAAATATTCACAGATGACTATTTCACATTTTCATGTCATTTATTCATCACGTCCAGCACTTTACAGCTAAGGCGGCCGCCTAAGCAACACACACCTGCCGCCTTAACTAACGTCTTCAAAAAATAAAATAAAATAAAATAAATAAATCCAACCAACGTCTGCAGCGGGCTGGAACCGCTGTGTCCGACTGTCTGACTTCGACCCTGAACACACCTGTAGCTCTCTGTACCTCCCGCTAGCATAACACAGACACGCTAACAGTGATATCAAGTTTGAGGAAACCAACACAGACCCCCGGTTAAAACATAAATCTACATCATCTGAGTCAGAACCTGCTCAGAAAAAAAAACAGCTGAGCCCAAAAAACTAATGACACCGGCAGCGCCATGTGATGTCACCATTAACAACGTTAATCCTCAAACAGGTAACTGTGACGTTACTATAGTAACAAGTTTCAGGCGAACTGTGACGGCTAACTGTGACGTTACTATAGTAACAAGTTTCAGGTTAACCGAGTAAATGAACGGCTCCAACTAAACAGCTGATATTAACGGCGCGATGTGTAAAATGCTGCGGTGCTGCGCGTTTTATCAGCTGATGTTACAAAACGTCAATTTTAAGTCACTCAGATGTTTCTCATTCAACAGACTTGAAGAGAGAGAGTGAGGCAGATTCAACAAAAACGTGATGATGCTACTGAAGCTGAATATAACTAGCCTGCTTAACACACACCCCCCACCACTGCTCCCCACCACCTTAACTAACACATTTTCTGCGGGAAACCCTGACGTCCTTGGTGTGTAAACATCACCTGAAAAAAAAAATCCTAGTGGAAACACACTGATCATACAGTATACGTTTTATCTTTCCTAATATTTTCTTTTCTTTCTTTCTTTTTTTCTTACCTAATATTGCTTTGTGTGTTGTTGAGTTGCAGTTAATGTTTCTCAACACCATTGTAAATGAGAATTCCTCCTCAATGGTCTTTCGAGGTAAAATAACCGATAATAATAATAATAATAATAATAATAATAATAATAATAATATAATGTTATATAATATTCTGCAGGGCATGACACATTTCCTGTTGTCTACAAAAAGCTTTTTGACTGACAGCACTTAACTGTTGAGCTGCTTAGATCTCCTGTTCTGTCTGTTTCATGTAGTCAACCACACAGTGTATACAGTACAGTACTCAGCAGCACACAGCCTCCACATCACTTTCTCTTATTGTGTTGAAAGTTTGAAAGTCACACCTGAGTGAACAGCACTTCCTCTTCTGTGCAGGATGGTGAGATCGATGCAGAGGAGCTCCAGAAGTGTCTCACACAGTCTGGTTTCACAGGCAGCTACACCCGTAAGTTCATCACCACCCCCCCCCCTCCCCCGCCCCTCCCCTCCAAATAACTGCCACCTCAATCATATCTGTCTATCTGTCACATGACTTATTTTACTATGCTTAGTGACTGTGTGATCCAGTCTCATTATTAGAATGTTGCAGGTCAGGTGTGAAAGCATATAAACAGCTGGAGCTGTATTCACATAAGAGAAGCTGGAGTTTTCCTAAATAGTATGAAATATTCATCAACACACAGGAGCACCAGGAGCTCAAATAAAATAGATTTCATGATATATACTTCATTTTGAACTAGGTAAAATGGTGAAGAGTAAAGTATTTGGTATCAGTCATCATCTGGATGTTGATAATTTGACACTTTCACACTTTGTTATAATTATTTTTGGATTCATATTAAGTGGAGCTCCATCAATCTTAATGTTACTTCTTTTTAGGAGTTTTCTCCTCACTCCGCCTGTTAGAATCTGCTTTTAGTGTGAGAGGTTTTTCTACTACCGCACCTGATCATGAATTACTTCTACTAAGGAAGTGAGATGTCACGTAGTGTGTTGCAGTATTGGTTTAAAAGACTCTTGTTTACTTCCCCTCTGGGAATCCCTGGTGTGTTACATGTGTGTTGATCCACAGCTGTCAGTAAAGACGAGAGCTGCAGCTAACAGGTTTTTTCATCATTGAGTAACTTGCTGATTATTTAGTTAAACCTTTTGATTATAAAATTAGTTTAACACCCAAATATACTCAGTTTACAGTCATGTATGATAAAGAAAAGCATCTGAGAAGCTAAAAGAAGGTTAGAAAATGACTAAAACAATGATTTAAATAATTTTCTGTCATTTTCTGATGAGCTCAAGGAATCCTCATTAACTCACTCACTATTAAAATATCCTTTTGAAAGTTGCCTCTATTGTTCCTGAACAGTGGTGAGCTGATACATTCCCTGCTGCAGCTGACTGAACTGAAAAACTTCCTCTTATTTCTCAGAGTGAGGAGTCACTTTCCAGCTCTGTAAACCACTCTCAGACCAGAAACACAGAGTTTTAATGTTAAGACCGACACGCCTTTTAGTTTCAGGAGTTCCCCCAAAACCTCTGCCAGTGAGGAGCTACTTTTAGTTTGTTTTGTGGTTTCTGATCTGCAGCAGCTTCTACTGAAGGAACTGAGATAAAAACAGGCAGCATGTTTGTATACTGGTTTAAAAAAAAGCTTGTTTTCTGCCTCTTGGGGGAATCCTCCACTCCATTTTAAGTCATGTTGCAATACTGATTGATATGAATAGATACTTGCACTCTCTATTTACTGCACTGTCCACGTTTCTATATTCCCCTCACATGTCCACACAATGGAACAAACTCCTTCTCTCATACTCTCTCGCTCTTAGGACAAAATTAGTAACATCACCACATATTTCTAGGGGTTTCTCTTAACTCGGCCAGGTAGGAGGATGTGTAGTGAATACAGCTCCAGATGTGGAAGCAGCTCTACATTTGGATCCCTGCTTGCATTTTTTAAATGACTAAAAGATTAGAAGTGTCTCATCTGTTAATATTTATATAAGTGGTGTCGTTGATTCATTCTTAACATGTTTTATTTCCTTTACAGCCTTCAGTCTGGACACGTGCAGGATCATGATCGCAATGCTCGATGTATCCTTTGTGTGACTGCCGTGAGAATGGAAAAAGGTTGGAAGTGAAGCTCTGTCGCATCATTTCCTGTTCTCACCTTTCCTTCCTTTTATATTAAAATAAGTGTTGTATGATGTGCAGAGCAGCTGGAACCAGATTTAACCAGCTGCTTCTTTTTATGACACACACACACATACACACACTGGGCCTGCAGTGGTTGTGAATGTGCCAGCAGCAGCAGCAGTTATTAACCCTTCACCACAGCGTCTCCAGAGGGACTACACAGGTAAGATGGGCTTCAACGAGTTCAAGAACCTGTTCACCGCTCTCAACGGCTGGAAGCAGAACTTCATGATGTTCGACCAGGACAGGAGCGGCACCGTGGAACCTCACGAGATGAGTCAGGCAATCAACGCCATGGGTGAGAGCTCCAACACTTTAAACACGATTGATCTTTATTAGCTGCTGATCGCACGTCTAATGGCAATCAGAGTGTTTAATTACAGCACTTAATTAGACTTAGTAGAAGTCATTGCGGCTTTAATCTGTGCTGATGGGTGTCATCAGTCTCTGACTTTATCAGGCTTTTTATCACACTGCTGTCACACTCTCCACTCCTCACACACTCCATGCTCTAATACAGACATGTCCACACTGTTCCATAAAGGGTCGTGTGTCTGCAGGTTTTTATTCCAACCAATAAGAGCACATGACATCACCAATCAGCTGCATGAAGACTGAGATCAGTTGATTAAATGAGTGAAACCTGGTGTTCTAAGGGTTTGATATTCTATATGTCATAATCAAATGACATGACATAGCCTGTTTCTGTAGATGTACATTATAGTTATAGAAGAGATGTTTAAAGTCTGTGTAAAGTAAGAATAAATATGTGTTCTGAGTTTGACATACCACAGAAAAGTGTGTTGTTAACCACCCTGCCAAATTTGAATGATTAAAAAAATCGCCAAATATATGAAATTAGGCTTCAAAGTTGTGTAAAAATCAGCCTCTTTCTCTGCTACCAAATGCTGTGAGATTGCCCGCTGAATTCACTTTACAGTCTTTAAGGTGGGCAGATAAAAAACTAGTAGCAACTAATGTGTTTCTTCATTTGAATTGAAGCATTATTATGGAATTACTATGGACATCTGTTAGAAAATGATAATGAGCTTCCTACAAACTGCACTATTGTTACAGTAGAAAGAGGCTCTCTGTGCACGTGCAATATGCAGCTGAATCAGGTGCTTCTCAGGTCAGGGAACACCAGCTTCACATGAGAAGAGACTAGACTCGAGCATGCTGCCTTAAAAACTTTTTTAAAAATCTGTTGTATTATTATAGACTGCAAATCAATCAGTGTGCTCCAGTCTTATCTCATCTGTATTGTGGTATTATAGCTCAACCAGTTTATAAGCCAAAAAAAAAAGAAAGTCTAACAATAGTAGTCATACATGAAAAAGTGTAGCTCTACATTTGTGAATGAGTGTAGAATTTGTTGCTGCTATCATAAGATACAAATACAGTTTCTTTCTGACATGTATGTTTAATATGTAAACATGAACAGTCTCAATAGAGAGGACAGCAGTGAGAGGGAAATATTGTGCTGCTCATGACATACTGTAGCATGCTGGTCTATTTGTAGAAACACAGAAATGAGGATAAAGAGAAGTCTGACATTTTTTTCTCTCACTCCAACAGGTTACCGTGTCAGTCCTCAGGCTCTGAATGCAATCATCAAGCGCTACAACAAAGCTGGAAGAGTCTACTTTGATGACTACGTGGCCTGCTGTGTCAAACTTCGAGCTCTCACAGGTACCAAGAGCCGTGTGATGTGTGTCCAGTGAGCAGACAGTCATGCATGTTTTTTATATGGACTGACGTTGACATTGTGCATTGAGCGCCGTGACATTTTTTCTCGGCTCGGTGAACAAAAAGGTGTTGCTTTTAAATAAGTTTGGTGGGCTTCATGACTCCTCTGATCCGTGACCGTTTACTCTTCATATTACAGACAACTTCAGGCAGAGAGACACCATGCAGCAGGGATCTGTCACCTTCCAATATGATGATGTAAGTCCATCCGTCACAGTTCACACAGTTCACTCCTTCAAGATTTAGCAGCCTAAATGGAAGTGGAAGGGACTGTATGTAAATGATTTTATTGAGGAGGGGGAATGATGATGTTTCACTTTATTTAAAAAAAAAAAAAAAAAAAAAGCCTTCTCCGCTTTATTAAATTTCTTTCTTCTCTTGAACTTTCACATTTAATATTTGAAATAAATTCAGCAAAAAGAAATATACTCTGACTCCTCCTCTGCCCCCACATTAATTTGCATACAGTCCCTAACTGCACCTGATTGAAAGCAGATCATTTGGCTGGATTTGTGTTCAAGCTCAACAGATTTTCGTTCTTGGTATAATTATCCAGGCAGTTTTCTGAGCATGGTTAACACAAGCACACTGTATCTCTCAGTATAATGACATCCCGTCATATTATTTCAAGCAGTCTCATTTTGCTGCAGTTGGAGTTTGCCTGTGTGAAGCAGCTTCGTGCGGCTTTAAAGAGTGTTTCCTGTCGAGCTCCTGTGGTTGATTTACTTAAATGACCTTGTGGTCTCTGTCTCTCCACCCACCCCCCTCCCCCTCTCCTCCCTCTCCTCCCTCTCAACAGTTTATCCTGTGCACAATGGCCATCTAAGTTCTGCTGTCTGTCCCGCACCACAAGGTCAGAGAACCTAATGAACCAATCAGTGGTGGATGTTAGACGCTGGCTCACAGGAACACAAAGGGAGGCCAGTATGACTGAGTGGCCAACAGCCACAATAAGAACGTACCCATTGCTTGTTATGCTTGCTATAATGCTTTAGTCTTGTATGTCACACAGGGATATGCTGAAGATATATCAGGTGTGCACACACACACACACATATATATATACACACACAATATATATCCACAGTAGAGGGGAACATTTCAGAGTCTTTAAAGCTCCTAATTAACTTCTAATTTTCTGAAAGAAATCACATGGGGGGCTTTAAAGATAAATGAATGAGAGTTTCTATGGAACAATCCATAAATCTAGCTTGATTATTATGCTTTGGGTCTCATTTTAGAATGAAGCCGTCAATGCAAAGTGAACCGCTATGAGGATGTTCTGACGTGAGACACCTTCTGTGCCATTATAATCTCTGAATGTATGATCTCTATATATTAAAAACCACTGATGAATAACTCCATACTAATGGAAGCATCATGAGTCACAATTAATGTTCAGACAGATTTTTTTGACAGTGCTTTTTCTCATGTGCATTATTTGTTGTAATGATAATATTTTACATGTTTTATAAAAATGTATAACATGCCTTAGTAGATTATAGATATGCACAATTATTAGCTTGATGTTCATGTGATAACAAGCTTAGCCAAAGTGACTGTGAGCTCAGTCTGTTACTAATGATACTGAAATATAAAGGTATTGTCATACAGCAACATGTCATGTTCTTATGCCTGAGAATTTGCAGCTATGAAAACTTTTTCTCCATGTTTCAGTACAAAGACAACCAAGATTATCATTTGTAAAGATTACAGTGAAGTCAGCCTCTACACATAACCAAATGTTGTAGAAAGCTCATATTTTGTTACTCACAATAAACACTTTTTAATCAGTATGCATTCTGTTTATTAATTTATACAATTGCGCATTTCTTCCCCCAGTATATTTACACAATATAATTCATTTCTTTTAAATATAGTTAAGAACAGAAACATTCAAATTAGCTGTTTAAGTGTTGCATTGTATAAAATACAGTGGCAAACATTTAAAAAATGCATAAAAACAATTGTGAACAGCACTAGATTTAAAAAGTGACATTTATAATCCAGTACAGCAAGTTTTTTTTTTTTCTAATCTCTGTGCAAAAGTTTGCAAATCCCATTAAAGTTCAGAAGACTTCAGGCCTCAGACACATCGAGTTAGGCTTTAGCAACTTTTGTTCTACATCTGTGCTCAAGAAAGAATGCAAAGAAAAAACAACCCCGCGCTCTGCCGGAAAAACATCTGTATTGTCCCGGAGAAGTTTCTCTTTTATCTCATCATCTTCATCCTGTGTTTAACTAATATTTCTGCTGTTACCTTTCACTTCTCACATCTTCTAGAAACGTAGGAAACGATTGAGCTTCTTCATCTTGACATCTGAGATTTCATCATTTTGCTCACGTCTTACGGACTCCTTTCATCAGTCCTGCATGTCATAGGCGGGGAGGGGGCAGGGGGGTGGGGATGTTAGGAGTGCAGAAGGTTTTCCAGGGAAGGAGATGAAATGGAAAGCAGACACCTGCCTCAGAAGAGAAAAAAAAAAGTCTAGGCAGAAATGAGATGAAAATCAATGTGCAATATCAATTCAAGACTAACTATTTAAACAGCGTACAGTAAACGCAACATCCAGCTTTAAAAAGTGTTGCCTGTCATTGACGTCTTGCTTGCTACATTGAGAGGCTATGCTTTCTTCCCATCAGCAGGCCACACCGCTCATCATCCTCATCATCATCATCATCATCATCATCATCAGGGGCTCTTTACAAACACGGTTAAATAAAGGACATAGAAAAATAATGGCAAATTAAATATTTCTTGTTTTAGAAAAATACGGTTATTTCTAAATCTCTGGATGAGTTTATGTGCTGGAGCTTGCGTGTCAGGTACATGTCACACAGGTTGATTGAGACTTTTTTTTTTGTCTTTTCTTTTTTTTTTTTAAATATATGTTCGTCAAGTGCAGTCTCCATGCAAATACATGAGCTTGTGTTCCAACTTTGTGTAGTTTAGAAAACTAAGATGACTAATTCATTTATTTTTTTCATCGTCATGCAGTTCACCCTTTTAAAAGAAAAAGTTTGGGAATGGTTTTGGGTACATTTACATTTATCTGCGACGGTGGAGACGAAGCGTTGGATGATCTTCAGGGTTCGTGTCGTTTGTAAAGGCTAGAGCAGGCTAATAAAGCTAAGGCTATTGAAGGCTGAGATGAGCTGTCCTCAACCCAGAACATGAGCGTCCTTTTTTTTTTCTCTCTTTTTTAAAAAAACTTTTTCTGATGTCAGCGATGCTTTCTAATTCATGAAATTGTACTTTTTCAAGAAGATAATGGAAGACTGAAAAGCATGCGTACACACGACATAACTTGAACTGAAATCTATCGTGTGAGAGTTTCTTCTGGATATGAAGAGGATTCAGGATGTTGCTTCCTGTCCAGCAGTCTTCAAAACCCCCCACACAACCATGCTTATGTAATAGTGATATGATGCAGGTTGTGGTGTCGTTTTTTTGTTTTAAAATCAACTAAATCCACAACTTTTTTAAAACCAGAAATGTTCATCTGTCATGTGGAACGCAGAATTGTTCCGCTTGTGAAGGTTGTTGAAATTCACACAGATCTTGACGCTGAGTTTAGTATTTGCGATGCTTCTTTTTCATTCAGGTCGTATAAAATGATTTCCAGAGCGTATTAAACTCTACAAATATTCAGTATTTCCTGTACTGGTTCATCATTATTGCTCTCAAAGAGTGTCAAAAGTCTTGTGCTATGGGATTTCCATGCAGCCTCTACACACATGATTACACTGTGGTCCTGTGGTTTGAGTTGATTGGTTTTCGTTAGTTGTGGCAATGTGGTGTACAAGTAGGCACGCTAAATATACAGACAGGTATCCGTGTGAGTGTGGAACTGTTAAAACGCACTGCAGCGATCGGTTGTAGCAGCGGCTGGAGAGATGGAGAACTTCGGAGCTGAAATCTAGAAATGCCTCGGAGAGAGTTTCAAGTAGCTTTTTTTTTTGTCCCTGTGAGGAGGGGGGGGGTAGGGTCGTAGAAAAGGAGACTTGATAGCTACAGTCGTCTGTAAGCATGCCAAGATCACACCTGATTCCCCGGTGAGTTGCAGTGTGTGTGAGGAACATGCAACAGAAAAGAAAAACAAAAAGGAAAAATAAACCATGCATATCTCTTTTTAGAAAAAGCACATGAGGTGCCTTGTGTTGCTGGCAGTGTTCTATTTGAAATATGTACACAGTAGATGATGACTTTACATATGTTAATAATATAGTGTATAAATACCTCTGTATAAATGGACTTTATACATCTAAATCAGATAGTCAGAAGGGTGGGCTTGGGAGTTTTTCCGAAAAGGAATGGAAGAAAGTCTACAGTTTTTTTTTCCTTTGCATATTCAGTCTCTTTCTTAGACCCTGAGTCAAGCTTGAGAGAAGACCTTCAGTCAACGTGGAAAGGTAGGGGGAGAGGCCTACTGTCCTGGAAGCCCCGGGTCAGAAACTGGCCTGTGGAGTCCCAACATTCCTGAGCTGCTGGGGACTTCAGGTAGCGAGGCTTGTCGGCCTGATGGGAACCTCGGTGGCTCTGGTTGGTGCTGCTGCTGCTGCTCTACAGAGTCTGCGTTGTGTTTCTGCTCTGTGTCCGTTTCGCTCTCGAGCAGTTCAGCAAAGTTCCCATCTGGAAGAGTCTCTGTGTGGAGGAGGACTGGGGAGGTGTCTTTGGATTTGTTTGGGGTCTTTTCTGGATCAGGGCTCTGAGGAAGAGAGAGCACGGTGGGCGTTCGCCAACCGTTTGGCACAGAAGCTAAAGCAGCTATATTTAAAGAGTTTCCTGTAGAAACGTCTGCTGAGACACAAGCAGGTGACTGAGTGAATTTATGCTGGAACTGAACACTGAAAACATGCACAGTACTGTATGATGGCTGTGGCTCAGATTACATGTGCCAATTTGGAAGTAAACATCCAACCTGACTTGCAGAAATCTAACTAGGCTTTTTCAATGCTTTTCTCCAAATATACAATACAATACTGAAATCAATGCAAAATGTTATATACTTTCCAGCATTACAGTAATAATGTAGCTGACTGTATATTTGATCATTAAAATTATATACTGTTCATATTCTGACTGGCTGCAGAATTCCTGTATAATTAGTGTCATACCAAATTTTGGACCACATATTTTGCATTCATGTTTTTTTTTTGGTTTGAATTATTAGTTTATGATGAAAATACATTCACAATCACACTGTGTTATCATCATGTTAACATAATAAGCCATAATTAATTCTGTTCATTTACTGAAAGTGAAGGATGCAATAATAAAATGTACACTGATGTAGTGAAGTTTAGTCACATTTAGTCTCATTTTGTCTCATATGTCAGATTTATTGTAAAGTCAGACTCATTATCTCTACTAATTCATCATGTAATATTCACTTACTGGCTTATACAGCATAATTTACCCAATAAATAAAACCAAATCCTTCAGAAGTCTTTCTCAGCCTGCATCTTTTAAATACTGACTCCTGCACAAACAACTGTCTTTGCTCTCAGTATAATATTGAGCACTGCAGAGTCTATTAATGACTCTAACAGCATTATTTTATCATGACTGCAGCAATAAGAAGAAGAGGTAATAAAGTGATGCTCAGATAAACTTACCATGTCCTGTATTATCTTATTTGATTGTAAAAACTGAGCACAAACAAGTGCACTGTAATCCTAATATGAGCACTTGAGGGTTATCCACAAACAGCAGTACTTCCTCAGTGTGATGTGATGTGATGTGTGTGGTGTACCTGAGGCCGAGGTGGTGCAGGAGCAAGGCTGAGATCTGTCTGGATGGCAGACAGTGGCTGCACCCTGATGGCTGGCCTCTGGTACTCTGGACTGGAGCTGACAGTGCTGTAGGCGGGGGGGCCGGCGGCAGTTTGCCTCTGGAGGAGCTGCAGGATGGCCTGTATATCTGCTGTCATCTGGGACTCCAGTCTGATGGCCACACAATGAATGAGGAGGACAAATAAATATAAGGCTAGAGATGATCATCTGTCTGGTCTGATCAGCTCAAAAGCACTTTTGTGATCTAGTGAATACTTTAACTACTCTCTTGGCTTCATGTACTTGTCTCTCCTGATTGAATGTAGAGTTGATTATTTAGACTCTGTGTTATTAATCAATACTGATTTCCATACTGATGACAAACAGGTGATGAGCTGCTGCTCAGTTGTGTCAGTCAGATATGCAAATAAGCATCAGCATCACATAGAATACAGGATGGCAGGAACAAATGAATAAACAGACGAGTTCTCTGGTTAGCATGTGTTGTTAGATCTGTAACAATGATGATGATTAAAGTCTTAATTATGATGCTGATGGTTACAGACAGTGGTTTAATCGATCGTATATAATCCTTCCAAAACAGCAAATGTTAGCCTGTCACCACTGTGCTGCACTGCTTATGTTATCATCTGTGTGTCTGGCGTTGTGCACTGACCTATTTTCTCCACAGGGATCAATAGTTTCATCTCATCACAGTCAAGAAAAGATTTGCCTCACTGTCAACAATGTAATTAAAGTGATGACTGATATTATTTTCGGCCTACTTTTCTCTGGAAAAAGTCAAAGATGCGCGCGTGCAGACACGATGAGTGAGGACGATCAATAGGAGCTGAAATGCATCAAGTCCCAGATGGATGGAATAAAGTTGGAAATGTATTTGATCTGTTAAAAGCATTTCCTTCCATCTACACAGTGCTGTCATTATGAGAGGGTGGGTGGCTGATATACACTAATACCAGACACTAGGGGGAGACTCAAACCTTACAACCAAACATGCTTAAAATATTCTACTGTAGTAGCTCTAAGTGCTTCTGATGCATATCCTCTAATAAGATAAGGAGTTCAGTCATGTTAGCCTTACTCAACCAGAGAGGCCCAGATTTATGTGGACTTCAGATTTTAATGTTCACTTCTGTGTGAAATCTTAAGAGTCTGTGCAGCTCAAAGAGAGTCTGACTCTCATATCTGCTGTGAAGTTTCAGTGTGTTTCACAATGATAGGCGCACAAAGTATGAAGAGCAGGTACCAAAATATCAACACCTGCACTGTGTCATCACCTTATGCAGCAAGTTACATCATGGCATGGAGTGCCTGAGATGGTGAATCACCCCTCTTCTTCCAGCACCCTTTTTTAGTCCATCAGCAAAAAAAAAAGAAGGAGACACAGAAGTGGCAAACAGAGCGAGCAGAGCGTAAAGGGGAATGCCTCCTTGTCGCTTTGCCAGGTGCCAGTGTTGCTCTTTAGAGGGCAATAAGTGCAAATAAACACTTTGGCTGGAGCTTGAGTCTGTACAATCAGGGTTTGGGGTGCAGTGGACAGGCTGCTGTCTCAGACAAATACCTCCGCAGGCTCTCACCCAAACCAGCACCACTGAAGTCCAGCTGTGCAGAGACTTGCTGGCATCTGGTGACTGATTCTACTGGGAGGCAAATGATCAGTGTGCAGAATCATGAAAAAAAAACAGTTTTTCTGATGACTTCTTCACCTCACATTATTATGAGTCTGTGTATTCAGTGAAGAACACTCCCAAACACATGCTTTTCCTCCTCCTCCTCCTCTCCATAACTACACTAAAACTCTGAAACTTTGCCATGACATCCACCATCCTCAACCTCACAGGATGACGTCAAGAAGCTTTGCAAATGTGTCTGCATCTCGTGGCTGCACGCTATAAATAGACAGCGGCTGCCTGTCTGCCTCCCCCTCATCCGTATCAGTGCACCAGTCGAGAATCTCTGCATTAACGCGGCCTCAGCGGGTGTCTGGCCTGTAATGTCTCTGTGCACGTTTTCAGACAATTATAGGCAGAATCACAGTGTCTGTATCACACGCTCTGAAATGTTACTTTATTGAAATGAAGTGGGCGGATTGAAGGGAAATAGAAGCCTAGGAAACTGAGCCAAACATCATCCTGTAGATGTCTTTAGTTATCTAAAAGGTCAATGGCCTCATCTCTAAAATAATCTGTGCTTCAGACTTCAGCTCCAAGTTTGACAGTATTTATTCTTATTTTATCCAGATTTATTGGGGTACTGACAATTATTAAAAGTGTAATTTTTCCTTCTTTTATCACATATGATGGGATCAAAGATGAAGCCAGAGAAAGATTCTATAAATGAAGTCACAGATCATCAACTCCTCCATCCTCAGAGTTAATGAGAAAATAAGACATTATCATGCTTATATGTTTCACCTCAGCTGTATCAGATGTGTGGCTGAATGTTAATGTCTGTGGTCATTGTTTCCACTTGGGCGGCTGCTTAAAACAATCTCATTACAGGTGAAGTGTTTTGGTCTTTCCTCTCCACCACTGTCGGCCCGCCGCACCTGTTGAGGTGCTGCTGCAGCAGGTCCAGCCGTTGCTCCACCTCTCCGTAGGTGAGTTCTGTGTCGCTGTCGTCCTCCCCAGCTGGCGCCTCTCGACACGGAGCTGACTCCTCCACACCCTCGCTGGGACGCTGACGCACCCATTCATCCGCATGGAGCTCTGCTGGGAGAGAGGTGTGTGCAAACAGACCGTGAGCATGCACACAGCACACACACACGCACACAGACACACACTCAGGGTAAATGATCTGTGTTATTAGAACAGAGCCTCAGGGGAATCTTCCTGTGTTGTGCCTTCTCATCATTTAGCTTTACTAAACTGTGATCAGCTTATGGTCTTGAATCCTAACATCTAAACACACATGTGATTTCTACTTAAGAGTCACATCTTTGCTGGGAATTCTGTTGCCCTTCCTTTGAGTTTCTGTGGAAACCCAAACAGCAGGTGATTAAATGGACATTTCCTGTATGCTGTTCTTACTGGGCTGTTTATAAGAATCAATATCCCTCTGCTCTCCACTCTGGCAGAAATCGTCTTATAGCTGCAACAGCTGAATTATGAGATATTACTATCAAATCAACACGCTGACATAGTTTCCTCATCTCAGAGTAGAATCACGCTGACAGTCAGGGGACTCCTACAGCAAAACTTATTGTTGTGTTGTTGCTTATGTGCGTGTGTTCTGCAGCTCTGTTCACACTGAATGATTCTATGATTTTATGGGGATTTTGAGCGGCTGCTGCTGCTTCTGACAGGAGGTCGTATGAGGTCAAGACACAGACAGACACTGGTGTGTTTGCTCGACATGCAGCAGCACACACAGACGGTGAAAGTGAGGATTTCTCTCAGAGCTTGCCGGGGATCTCAATCCCAGACGCTGCTGTTTGATTTGAGGCTGCTGGCTGAAGCCTGCTGCTGCCACTGGCTGAACTGCAGCAGAACCATCATCCAGCTCATCACTGCACAGTCCACATTTAATGCTCTGTACATTATCAGTGCTCTATTTAATGTTCACTCTAACTGAATAAATAATCTAACCACAACTGCATTTATCCCTGAAATTTCCTAAGAACATGTCATGTGACCTCACTCACCTGATACAGTAATGTCAACAGCATCATTGTACCTTATGTTTCCTGTGCATTCTTTATTTGGTTATGCCCTATGATCAGAAGGGGTGACCCCAGCTGCTGGAAATAATCCTCTTAGGTTTTATTACTGAGTGGGTTTTAGGTTTCACTATAATGACACATAATCCTTGTTTGGAATTTTAATAGGTGTGACATTCCCTCTTCTGGGGATTAGAGATTTTGGGTTTTTTTCTAAATTAACTTCTGAGCCAATTACCATTCTGGATTCAAACTTTGGAGGACAAGCTTGTACATTCACCGGAAATGTGGAATCTGTTTAAACAAGACAGTGATTTGCTTCTTGTAGATGTAATTAACAGTGTTTCCCTTTGTTATTCGGCTGGCTTAAAATCACTTGCTTTTTGATGTTTGGGCAAAAATAGAAGAATGTGTTTAGGAATGACAGGGAAGAAGAAAAGGCTTTTGAAGAGTGCTGCTCCCTTTTTTTTCCTGACCCAAAAATAAATCCCTCTGCTGCTAAATAGGAGACAGAGAATGAAAACTAATAGGAATAAATGAGGCGGATGTTTCTGTTGTCATCACCTTTATATGTGTGGCTTTGTGTGTTGTCTCCAGCCTGTGCGTCAGGAGCACTGCTCAGCCCGAGGCCCAGGGCGTGGTCCCTAACCACCGGGTAGCCCAGCACACCGGAACACAACGGCCTCTGCTCCTCTTCCTCCTCCCTGCCCTCCTCCTCCTCCTCCTCTTCCTCCTCTCCCTCGTCGGCGGAATCTCTCCTCCCCTCGGCTGCTGTGGAGGCGTAGATCTGCCTCCTCTGCTGGGTGTTGCAGTATGTGGCCACCGGCTCCTTGTTGTGGGAGCCTACAGGGAGAAAATGGTAATGGGGAGATCTGCTGGGGGAACACTGACTTCTCTGCTGTGACTTCCTTTGGGGACGCTGGGTTGCCTCATTATCTCTGACAACAGGTAGTCAGTGTTTTGCTTTGGGGTTGAAGTAAGGACAAACAATGTTAGAGGAAAACTTAGCAGTGTGTCTGAACTACGTCAGAGGCTGTATGTCATTATAAATGTGTGTTTACAAGTCAAGCATGATTAAATGAATAATGTTCTTGTTCACTTGGCAGCTCATCAGATTGAACAGTAAATCTTCAGAGCTGATGGATCGGGCAGGACATGCCGGCTGCTTGACTGTGAAATGGACTATTGGGCTCATACTCTGTCCTCTTGGGTTTTTTTTATTTATTTTTATCAGGAGATGGTGATACTGTATTCAGATGGCCTGTAACCATGGTGACCAATTAGATTTGCCTGAATCGAAGCCAAACTGCTGAATGCTGCTGTGTGCAGGCTCTGCCTCCAAGTCCCAAGTCTCCTGGTTCTTAGAAGTCAAATTACTACTGCTTCCATGGTGTGGCTGTTCTCGCTCTAACACAGTGTACTCTGTCATCTAAAAAGCTGCTACAGACTGAGGGCAGAGCTGCTGTGTTTATCTGAAGTGTAACTGATCTGAGCAGAGGTTTAACCAGTCACCATACACAGGTCCTGGCTCAGAAAAGCATCATTTATTCTGACACAAACAATAGTGAAAGAATTTCATGACTTATGATCTTATTATTGAGGTTACACAACATTAAAAGGGATATATAAGAGGCAACATTAAAGTCTTAATGAAAGTAAATTGGTTATTTACTTTAAACCTCATCTCACAAATCATTTCTGAACAGAATCCATTTTTACATGTTAAAATAACTTGTAGAGACATTATTAATCATTGTAATTCTTTCTTTATGCTCAGTATAAACTAAATTTGACAGGTGGTTCACATATGCGTGTCACAAGTAGGCTCCTGTCTTAATATCTAATGGTTAGTTAGCCAATAATTCTTTAAATATTAGGAATAAACAATTATTTCAATGTTAGAAGAGCACATCAACAGTAGTGATTCTGTGTCTCAAACTAACCTGTGGAGGATTTTCTTCTGTAAGACACCCGTCTTCCATACGTGACGTCATCTATGTTAGAATCACTGGCTTGTGGGTTGGTCGTCTGTGAAGAAGGGACACAAAACTATGTATGTTCAAACCATTTTAAACACAATATTACATAATAATGCAAAGTTGTGTGAAAATTGATTGGGTGATAGTTTGGTTGTCTCTGTTGGTCTGAGATCAAATCTTAGAAGCAGAAACTTAAGGAAGAGAAACTGCTGTCTGTCGTGTGAAGTACTGTGTATCTCTTGTTTTTGATGTAATCCTACCAGAAACTTCTCATGTGTCTCTGACACTCTGTTTCCCTCTCTTCTTTCCCATTCTCTGAATAAATAACAGGAGGACAACACAAAGTGCATTTCCTGACCCTTTATGAGATAGTGACTAATGTGGAGTCTACACATAATGCCACAGGCCTTGCACATATTTCCACAACACTCAGTTCATCATGATTACAGGCTACATGAAGTCCACTGTCAGTAATGTCCTTACTTACTGCTTGACTAATACTCTCTTTTGCTCATCTTCCAGTGAATTGCAGATTAAAAAAAACTTTCTGAATTAGCCATCAGGCTTTGATTCCCACAGCCAAGGATAAAGTGAAGCACGAAATAGAATGAATAAAAAAAGCCATTTATCCATTTTAAGTGGACATGACAGAGATACATGGAATAGATTGTTTAATTCCAGTAAATGGGCTCTACTAGAAGCTTTTTAATGTACAGTAAAAAGCAGAGGCACTAAGACTGATTCTAAATAATGTAACCGCTTTCTATCTTTCTACATTACCTTGGGGTTTTCATCACGGAGGTCAAAGGTCAGCTCCAGGTTGGTGAGGAAATGGTCGGCGAACTCCGGATACATGTCCAGCACCTCCAGAATCTCCTCCCTCTGGATGGTGTGGAGGTCGCAGTAACTCAGCGCCCGCACGTCTGCGCAGGATTTCCCCGGCTTGGCGAACAGGTGGATCATCTCGCCAAAGATGTCGTTCTTCCCTGTTAGAAGAAACGGGGGAGATGGAGGAGAAGGGAAAGAGGAAAGTAATCAAATGTAAGTATTTGTCTCCGTTCAGCTAATTAAGGACATAAACTTTTCCTTTAATCTATTCTTGGCTGTGTTCTTAAGGAGCAGGATCTTCACAGAGGAGAAAGAGGCAGCTCTAGTCGCTGTTTATTCACAGTTGCTGGGAGAAGCTGCAGTTGGACAGTATGTAGTACAGTATGTGGTGACCTATAAAAGACACAGGACACCTGGCAGAGAAGCATGAGAATGTAAAAGAGACTAAAGGGCATCTGTCATCTAAAAAAGGATTTACAGAATCAAGTCACAGAGGTCCAACATTCCTGTTTGTTTAGTCAGAAATAACCTACATGGAACGGCTGCAGGGTTTAAACAAATATTATATATCATGTATTATTTATGAAATCAAGTCTTATGAATAATGAACATTTCCAAATACTGCTGTGGATTTAGTTTGTTTGTATTTGCTGAAGCTAACATTTGTCTTGTTCATAGCACTGCCAACGGAGTCATTTTGTAATTGACTTATAGATTTAAAGGCTTAGAAAAAGCAACACTTGATCATACTATAAGTGTGTTCATATATGTTACATGACCGTATGGAAATGTGTAAAAAGCAGGACAGTGTGGAAATGGAGTAATCAGCTAATTCTCTTGCAGAGAAAATGTGCTGAGTCGTGTGTAGTAACATGGTTCTTGCTCATCGTGACCTCATTGTGTCATTTGCTTATGCCAAACCTCATTGGCTGGCAGAAAACAGTCATTAGAAGAAAAACTAAGGCGTAAAAGACTTAGTTGGATGCACCTGGCGGGATGAGAGGTGAGGAGAGAGAGAAGGGGAGAGGAGATGAAATTTACAGTGATTACATGTGGATGCTGTCCATAATGCCTTGCGGCTCAGTGACTCCTGTCACAAAACATTTTATCACACAATGCTGACAACAGTGTCAAACTCTCTACCTTCCTTTCTCCCTCTGTCACTTCACTTCTCTCCTGAATTCCTCAATCTGTCCCTTTCTTTTACTCCCCTGTTCTTTCTCTCCCATCCTTTCCCTTCTACTCCACCCACTCTCTCAGCTTCCCATCCCTCTCTGCTTCTATTGTCATCTATCTCTATTTGAAAGCAATCATGCTCTCTTTTTTTTTCATCTACACATATCCTCTGTTACCCTCGTCCCACCAGGTGTCCTCCCCCACTCTTTTTCTGTCCTCTCCCCTTCATCTGAGGCACGGTTGCGAGGCGGCAGCAATCACAATGTTCTTTGAAGTAAGTTATTAGAACATACCCAATAGGGATCTCAGCTGCCAACCCAGCCATATCGCAGCAGAGCGGAGCCATCTTCATTTAGTTGGCCCACCCGCGTCTTCACTAATGGAGGTAAGTTCAGGCAAAGCTAACCAGACTGGAATAACTATCAGGCCAGTGTCTTTTTTAGCTACTGTACAATTCACTGAGCTTGTTACAGATGTTAAGGAGGAACCCTGAATGAATGTCACCTCAGTTTCTACATCAGTGTGTACGTGTTGTGTTTAAGCATGCTTGTTTTTTTGCATTGCGCTCAGTACTGGCATTCCTCGTATCCTCAGAACTGATATTCTACAGACAGGCAGAGTAATGGATGCCTTTTTTAATGTGTGTGGATGGTATGCAGAGTTCCTGGATTACAGTAGCTCAATTCATGGATCTAAGGTCAGGGCCAAAGGGGAGGGGGACATTAGGAGGCCCTCATATAAACCCCTCAGGCATGCAAAAATGCTACTTGAATAAAATACAACTCAAGTTAAGTATATTTCTTGTGTGTATAAATGTAAAATGGCCTAATGGAATCCATGTTTTCAATAGAATTAATAAATGATTAAATATAATAAAGTCCATTCATCCAATCCAGCCTTAGAAAAGCAATGTCTTTTTTTTCTGTGTGTTGTCCTGTGAATTTTGTAATCAGTAATGTTAGTGCTGATAACTAGAGCTCCAATGATTAGTCATTATTTTTATCATTTTCTAACAAAATTACAGCTTCTCAATTGTGAATATTTGCTATTTTCAATTGTCATATATGATTTCAAACTGTGTATCTTTGGGTTTTGCACTATTGGTCTGACAAAACATATTAACACATCTCATTGCACGTTTGTAGTTTAATTTGATCAGCCATCATTGTTAGAAAAAAAGCGGATAAATCTAAATTTTATAAATTAAATTATACATGGTCCAGCTATTAGGATTTGTTATGTGTTAAAAGTGGTCAAATATTGACTATGGACTAATGACTAACTCTTGGATTTTAGGACGCACACACAGGAAATGATCTAAATGGGTCTGGGGTCATGTTCTGTATGTTCACATTATATATATACATACATACATACATACAAGAAGAGCATCCATGTGCTTTCTTCTGGGTCAGTATTTAAAGTAGTAAAATACACAAGAAAATGAACTATCCCTGAAAAGAAGCATGGGATATATTATTTATGTGACTCAGAGGAAACCTTAAAGCTTATGATTTCTGACGATTCTACAATTTTTACTGGTCACTGAGAAAGGTTAAAAACAAGCTCCCAGGGGTTTCTTAGTGCACACATGAGTGCTGACCCTAACCTCATGGGTCAGTTAATAAACAAACACAAATAATGTAATGCTAATGACCTCATGAGGTCACTGCGATGCACAGCAAAGGTCAGAGCTTTAATGAAGTATACAGCATCTCACCCAGGATGGCTACCACTACGTCATCTTTAAGGATTTCGATGGAGCCGCGTGAGACAAAGTAGAGCGCAGTGAGCACGTCTCCACTGTGGACAAGGGTGTCTCCGGGGGGTGCGTGTGTGGTCTTGAACCTCATCGCCAGGGCCCGCAGGCAGCCCTTGGTGGCTCCGTGAAACGCCTTACAGCCCTGCAGGAGGTTCTTGTTGAGGTGGAGGCAGATATCTGCCTGCAGGCACTCTGGGAAACCCTTCAGGACCTGTGAGTGTGAAACATGGGCCAAAGCAGACACA
The DNA here is from genome assembly GCF_027409825.1 of Scomber japonicus. Classification (NCBI taxonomy): domain Eukaryota; kingdom Metazoa; phylum Chordata; class Actinopteri; order Scombriformes; family Scombridae; genus Scomber; species Scomber japonicus. The sequence goes on from NC_070601.1 coordinate 14,107,959, forward strand.
GTAGTGGTCAGACCTGATGTGAAGGTGTTAATTCTAGAAGCTGTCAGTGATTTGATGTGCCGGAACTGTACATGTGCGTCGAGTTTTGATTTGGGGTGAAGTTGCGGATCAAATCGGTTAGATTCCCAGAGATATTTGACACAATTGCCACTTGTGTTCTTTCCTTCTTCTCAAAACCTATTATAACCTGCAGCAGAAACAGCCTGCAACGTCTTTCTACACAGAGCTACTATTTACTGTTTGCTCAGCCTTTCAGCAGCTTTAGACGAGAGACAAGACAGAACATTTAAGAATTGAGAAGCTGCAGATAAATGACAGCACGAACTGCAAACACAGGTTTAATGTTCATAACGTCTTCTCTCTGTGAGGTTTTGACACATTTTTAAGGAGTTTCACTGCCTTCATGTACTGTAATGATGGAACTACTCTATGAACCATAATCTGGTATATGTAGGACCAAAAGTAACACTACTCAATCTTGTTAATGACTCATAATCTGCTGAATTTTAAAAACTTGACCAAACTGTGATTGTTCAAGAATTCCTACCCATCAGAGTAACCCTGGGAGACTGTTGGAAATACAATATTTGGAAAAGAAGTCATTTTAACATGTTCAATATATTTTAACATATTTTGTGTGGACTTTCTAATGCATGAAAAAGATTAATAACACACTTACCCTTTAAAGACAAAGATACAGTGACCACTGACAAAACAACTACTGCTTTCCACCTGGACAACATGAACTGACTGTAAATAAGGACCACATTTTGTTTCAAGCTTTAACACCATAACAGACAGTGGAAGGCAAGGAAAAGGGCTATGATGACACATAAGGGACATTAGAGACAAGACAACACTTGTTTTTTGTTATCTCTGTCGTTCTCACATGAAATACAATGTGCTAATGACACACGGCAAAGAAAATGTAGCCTGCACTGGGTTTTTTGGCTCTTACAAGCTTTTTGTCGCTCAGAACAAAAACTGATCAGTAGATTTGGAAAGGAAAGACTGAACAACATTTGGCAAGCGCAGGTGCCACCGCAGAGCGTGCAGCCAAGCCTCCCATGGTGGGAGGGAAACCTGGCAGCGCCCGGTGAGGCTATGCCCACTCTCGCAGGCGTCATTCACTCTGTCTCTGGAACCAGATGAATATCATGGGGTTGTGTTTGAATACACAGATTTCATGCAAAAAGGGACCTTGGGGCGTGGCAGGCCATGTGCAAGTCTACCAGTGATAGACCATTACTGTGGCCCGCCAGATACATTCAGTGTGGTGTGTGGTCTGCAATAACTAGCATGCATAGGTAGATACTGTAAATGTATCTATGATGTAGCCACGGTTTACAGTATGGTTATGCGATCATGTATGTACAGTAGGTTGTGTAACAGGTGAGACGCTGAGGGAATATACCCTCAGATAACATGCATGTTCAGCACAATAACAACTGTATATTAAAAACCTACAGAGTAATGCTATCTGTTATTCTCTGCACAGTAAAGCTAAAGGCTAACAACTCAAAGCATTCCACTATTACACAAGTATCAGACACAGCTAGATGATGCTCTACCACTGGGGAACATTCATATCAACACTAGTTGTGTTAACACATGTACCTCCTGCTCTTACCAGAGTGGTGGGGGTCATTCCATTTGACATGAGGCAGACATGGAAAAGACAAACTTATATAAGTACCATGAACAGTATCGTGATGAGAAAAGCCAGAGTTACTGGATACAGAAGCAGTAACTGGGGCTTTCATTCATTTGTGGCTATGACTGAACATTGCACAGTATAATCGTGATGAAAACATTATACTATGCTGATGACATAGCGAGATTGCTTCAGGTTGATGTGGTAAGAGCATTGTTGGGGGCGGCAGGGGGGAGGGGAACAGGTTTGTTGAAACTGAGCAGAAATGGCATTTAAAACATCAAACTCTCACAAATGATATTGGAGGAGAGAGAAGAAGCAACAGAAAAAAGGAACAACACATTTTAACATACATTTCTTAATCATTGTAAAAACAAAAAGCTAGAAGCTTGCCAAATACACAAGCCTCTCTATTGAACACAAACATGGACATCTGGTGCACACACACGCACTCCTCTCGTACCATATTCATGTCGATGCCGTTGGTGTACGTCCAGGCATGTTGGAAGTACTCCTCCAGCCGCTGCCTCAGCGGGTTTGGGATCTGGTGGAAGCGGATGAATTCTTTGACCCGCAACATCTGGAGGTGATACCTGGCTGTACCTGAATACAACCTCTGGATGATGGCGGACACGTTCCCAAAGATGCTGGCGTACATTAGAGCTGAGAGAGAAGCCACACAGGTGTCCATTGAGCCACAGTGGTTAAGGCTGGTCATACGCTATACCTACTTGTTCCCGTGGTTCTTCCCAAAAAAGCAAAAACACTGTTGCTGCTGCCAGAAATATCATTTCCCCCAGAGAAAAACCTACCTTACAGCAAATACATAAGCTTAAATGAACTGAGCATGCATGTTTTGTGACTTGTATCAGTGTGAGAATTTGTAAAATACATTGTGAACGTCTGCTTAAAGATTCTCAATAGCGACATGTGTGTGGTACAGCGTCCTGACTCATACAATGTTGATTACAGAGGGCGTTGATAATAACAGGATTAAAATACTGTATGTAAAGCACTGTGACTCAGCTGTCACTCACATCCAATAAGCATGACGCAGATGGAAAAGATCTTCTCGGAGTTGGTGTTGGGGGAGACGTTCCCAAAGCCCACGCTGGTCAGACTGCTGAAGGTGAAGTAGAGCGCTGTGACATACTTATCTTTGATGGAGGGGCCAGAGCTCGGGTCGCTGTAGTTGTATTTTTTACCTAGAATAATATAATAATATTATTTAGCACGTGCAAAAATTACACATATGTTCAGCCTGATTGTGATTGAAACTTTAATCGGAAAGAGAGAGAAAAAAACTACAATGATCACCTATCGACACGCCCAAGTTGTCCAGCCAGCCGATCTTATGCTCCAGGTAAGGCTTCTCCACGTTGCCGATGGCGTACCAGATGCAGGCCAACCAGTGTGCGATGAGGGCAAAGATGCACATGAGCAGCATGAGGACGGCGGCGCCGTACTCTGAGTAGCGGTCCAGTTTACGGGCCACACGCACCAGCCGTAGCAGACGGGCCGTCTTCAGCAGACCAATCAGAGTGGTGGTCTAGAGTGGAAAACACACACATACATGGGAATATAACACAAAACATATGATCTCTGAAATGATGTTGGATGTGATCACAATCAATGGAATACATTATAATCAACTGTGTGTCAAATATGACCAAAGATTCAAAGTTTCTGATTTGTATTTCACTGTATGGCAAACAGCGACAGAAAAAAAAATCAGGGTCAAATACAAATGTCTCCAGACACTCTGAACATTTTTCCTGCAATCGAAGTGAACAAGTTGTTTTTCCTCTTCAGCGGAAAGGGTCGGTATAGGGGTCACAAAGATCATCAGCTCAGGAGAAAACATATGTAGCTTTGGAATGCTTAATCTTATTCATAAGCCACATGTACTGTAGTTGACATACAGACTAGACATTCCTGGATCATTGCTGCTGGTGTAAACAGATCTTTCAAGGTCTCAGCGTCTCTCAGTGTCAACAAAACCAGGCTGACTAAAAACATCCGCTGCCTGTGGCTCTAAAAATCATAACAGTCAATATGAAACTGGCTTTTAGTGAAACAGACTGGTATGCAAATAAGTGTATGACGAAAAACAAGAGAAAGAAAGAGAGAGTTTGGTGACGCGTCTCTTGGTTGATGATGAAGCATTTTTTTGTATTACTGCATACATGAATGACAAAATTAGCTCTAAAAAGCCAAAATATCGCCAGCCTGGAACCTTTGTCAAAGCTTTGATGCCAGCCAGTGGGAAGAAAATCAGCATCTAAGCGGCCCCTTAGAATGCATGCGCACACACACACACACACACACACACACACACACACACACACACACAGATCAGACACTAGCAGATGTGTGTGCATATATTACAATGTACACACAGTGCCTTCTGTTCAAAGCACTTTAATCTGTGCTCCTCCGTTTTCTGGCCCTGACTAAATTAACACCCAGACTATGCAGAGGAAAGTAGGGAAGATGTGGGGAGGGCGGGGGGGGGGGGGGGGGGGGGGGGCAGAGTACAGCCATGACACAACTCCGATCTATTAGTGTTGTGCAATATGTAAACACAATAAGTGAGACTTTGAGAATGCTAATAGGGTGCAACCACTCCCTATCGCGACTGACAATTATCTTAATATCCTTGGGGAAATCATTACTCGCAGCCTCCTGCTGCAATTCTGCTTCCTCACACCTATACTTACTTATTTACGCCTCTTGCACAGGTGAGAGTAAATACAACACTGATTATTCCGAGTACGAAAATCAGGAAAAGGGGCTGGTGGATTTTCTTTTTCTTTTTTTTTGGAGGGAAAATGATTCATGAGGGAGAAGTGTGTCTCCGTCGTGGTGAGGAAGAGCGTTGTAGCTGCTTCTGATGGGTCCATTAAAAGAGCCTCCGTCCCAATCTCACCCCTAAATCACTGCCATCATTCACTGCTGTGTATCCAGCCATCCCCCCCAACCCCTACCCCTTCCTCCTTTCACTGACAACTGAGTGAACAGTGAATGAATCATACATAGAACCAGATGAACCCTAAATTATCCAATGAACATTGTCTGTGAGCATGCAGTGCCTTAGGTGTAGTGCTGCTGATTCTATCTGAGTGACCTGCTCAGGCTGTAATGATGGGGCCCGCACAGTGTAACGTTGATTAAAATCTGGGCTTACTGTAAGTCAGAGGCGTTTGGGGCTGAGGAGTGAAGCTAAAGCTGCCATTAGTAACCGGCTGTATAAAACATATCTGCTGATTATCCCTCTGGCCATCTGCCACTGTGGTTTTCCAGACACGCCTGGCCACTTTAAAACACCAAGAGTTCACCAAGATTGAGATATAACCTTTTAACACCGTACTGACACAACATGGTATCAAGTAGTCAAGGTCTTCTCATTTGAAATTACCCATTATGCTACATTATGATGGGCATATGTGCAGGTTTTTTATTTCTTACTAGTATAAAGTGTGTTATTCTGAATAATGTGATTTCTCCTGCGAGTACATTTAAATTTCAGTTGCTTTTTTTCATGATTTTACCAGAATTTTACTGTTTTATTGGCTTTAACTTAATTGAGCTCAGTAAATTACTCATGCTGAGAACTTCTTAACCAATAAAAACACACAAATGTTGACATCTTGTGTTTGGAGACTCAAAATGTTTAACAGAAAGCCTGCATTGCAAACTGGAGAGGTAGACTGCATTATTGGAAATGGAGGATGTCTTTTCTTTTTTTTCCCGGTAAACCCCTTTAAGCAAACTTCTAACCTTTACATCCCCATAGCTATTGAAATTTCACAAATTATCATATTTTTGGATTATTCATCAAATGTGAAAAGGGAGCAGATATATTGTGCACATTGAGAGTGAATAGGACTTAAAGCACAACTCTAAGTATCTTTTCTGACTGTGTGAGCAGCAGAGCCAAAGTGAGATTGAGGGGGCTGCTTGTTACAATGTACCTGCCTCCTCTTTCTTCTTTGTTTAGCACAGCCGTTGCTGAAGGTTTTTGCTGCATAATGGAGTCGGAGTGCATCTGTAAAGGCTCCTTAACTGAAGGCAAAGCAGTGCACATTCACACTCTGAATAAACAGTTTGAATGTGGGGGGGTTAGAGGGGTGGTGGGACTAAATGAAATAAAGGTGTTCTAATTTGCATGAGAATTTGTAAAAGATGGTTTGTACATGTGTTTCCTAAAAAGGTTAAATTAATATTTGTTACTATACACAGCTCTCTCCAAAAGGATGAGATCTGATCAATAATATTCATCGACATGATCAGCTTTCTGGAACTGCTTCAGTGACAAATGAAAGCCCAACACTGTGGACTTAACTTGTTTATGATAATTTATCACAGAGCACCAAAATAGATTTCTCTCGTGACTGTTTAAGAGGACAGAGCCCCAAAAGATCAACTCATATTAACGCTAAATGGACAATTTTGCATGCCCAAAGACATCTTAGTTCAGAGCTGTTTGCTGCACTTGTTTATGTGCACAAATCTACTTTACCCAGCTCAGAATTAAAAGGAAAGCACATTTGAATTTTGGGTTTAAGGCAAATATCCCATTAAACCACGTAATTTGCAATGACCACACATTTGTACATTATGTACACGTTGATGTGCAAATAAGCTCCATCTTATCATAAATCTTAAACGATAATGAAAATGATGGAGGGGCTCAAATGACTCTTCTAGGTAAATTCACTACCGCACCATTTCTCTTCCTCTGCAGGACAGCAGCACTGGAGTCCTACAATCAAAAAGGAATTTCACCCGGGAGAATTAAACCTGTCGTGTTTCTAATGAAATCAGCAAAAAAAAAGAGAAAAGAACAAAGAAAAAGAAAAATCTTGACATATTGTTGGAGATGGTTTCCAGGCAACAAAGGCGCACAAGATTATGTCTAAAAATAGTCGCTGTGTCTGCACAAAGAGCTAAAATAACACACCTTAAAGACAGGAGCTAAAACTGTACATGGATATGTTATTTTCAGTCTTTGCTGGTGATTGGAGGAACTAAAATAACTATAAATACTAAATAATATATTTTGTCGTTGTGCTCACTGACACTGTGTACCCTGGACACGAGCTGTAACGGGAACACACATTCTGTCACTGTGCCAGTCATCTGGCTGTATGAAGAGGACATACATTGTGCCTTGGTGTCGCTCAGCTGTCTGCTCTTTTTTCTCCAGCTGCCACTCACTGCCAGCATCCAGCCACAGACACTCAGTGGAGCACACACCTACTGGTAAATAATGACTCCACAAACCAACACAGTGGCAACACACACAGTGATCTGGAATGCTTTTGTGTGTGTGTGTGTGCGCGCGCGCGCGCGCACACACGTGTGTGTTTAGGGGTGTGACATCATGCGTCCTAGCATCTGGTGTTTTCACACATTTTAGATTGTGTGCTTTTTATTTGTATGTTTGATTCTGCCTCAGTTAAAAAAAATAGAAGCTAGGTTAGACCTGCATTGAACCACATTTGAAAAAGAGCTGATCTATTATTGAAGAATTAATTTATAACTGTATATTACGTGCCAAATACAGAGAGAGGAATTCCAATGTACGCTCATGCTGAGGTTTGTATCTTTTGTTGTTGCACTGTCTAAACTACTCGCTCTGAGCATTAGATAACTTGCTAAGCCATCTCTCTCAGATGTACATGAACAAAATAGTTTCTCACAGGCAGAGTGGTTGGGGAGGCTGAGACCTTTTTAACTGATTTGGATTGCCGGGGGCCTTCCAGTCTGGCTCCGATGAAACGAGAGCGCAGGGAAGCAGATGTGACAGCTGAGCGTCAGATCGGGTGAGTAGTCTTTACATTCAAGAAAACAGCTCAAAAACACTGACTGCCGGAGCTGTGGCCTCACATCGTGACACAGGAGTCAGCGAGGAGTGCTTGGGCTTTGCTGCAGTATTGTTGTGAAACAATGTAAACACAGATTTGTATTGCCCTTTGGTGGAAAGATGGAAATACCATATGTGTCCCATATGGAGATGTTAGCTCCTTTAAGATTTATGCAGAAGACAAATCCAGTTGTTTATGTGATGTGTTGGAAAAAGATGACAGATTGATGTTATGCTTTATTTATTTGTTCCTGTTGACATTTGTTATTTTAACTGATACCTTATGGATTTCTCTTTCTACTGTGTGAAGTATTGTAAAGCTGAGTGCTTTTTCCCCTGAAAATAAAAAAAATAAATGGACTCCTTCAGTTACCTAAGGGAAATGTCAGTGTAGAGAAAAAGTAGAAGCAGAGTAGAGGTTTCCGGCACAACTTCACCGGTTTCTAAGATGCACGAGGAAGGGAAAAAAGTCAAATCTCTAGCAACACTTGTAGTATAGAACAACCTCATTAATAAACCAACACGTTTCTTCTTGTGGCCTTCATCAGGGTCATCATAAAACACAATTAAATAAGATATCTAAAAAGCAGAACATTTAAAAAAAAAGAAAAAAAAAAGAAGGTAAAACATATACAACTAATTACCATTTTTCTGCTTTTTAAATACTGCTTGTAATGTGTTTTATGATTACCCTGATGAAGGCCACAAGCTGAAATGCATTGGTCTATATTACAAAGGTACAAGAGGAAGAAACTAAAAATTATAATCCAGCTGTGAAAGGTTCAGGTCATCTTCTGATCCCCTAAAACTACAAAACACTTTCAAGAATGAATGAAAATGATGTTGCTGTTTATTTAGGTTTGACCTTTCACATCAGTTTTTTTCCTGTTTGTGAACTTCCAATCTAGACAGTATGATATAAAGAATAGTTTTCCATTCTTTCAATCATCTTTCAATCTCATCTTATCTTTGTGCTCCTGTCCAGACTCCATAACATCTTCTCCTGTAACAATCCAGAGATTCTAGCAGCCAACTCAGAATCATTGCATCATTAGCTCCAATTTTATTATCAATTGAAAACTGATTAGCTACCACATCTTACCTCATCTGATCCTGAGCCAAAGATGAGCAGGTCAAATGGGATGGCGGCCACCATGTCTATGAGGAACCACCCTTTAAAGTAGTGGATGGCAATCTTGGCCGGGTGGCTGACCACTTCCTCATTGGCGTTGACGTACGTGGTCCTGAAGTTGATAAGGATGTCCACAATGAACATGATGTCCACCATCAGATCCACCACGTTGAGCGGTGAGCAGGAATAGCCGCACTCCCGCCTCCTCTGCTCCTCGATGTCGTTGAGGAGGAAGGCAGCGGAGTAGGGTGTGAAAATGGCCGTGTAGATGACCAGCAGCAGGATCAGCCAGTCCCACACTGCTTTGAAGGGGCTGTAGTGAAGGATGGTGCACTTGTCGATGCGTGGCGTTTGGAGTTTGTACTCGGGCAGCACGTCTGCGCCCAGTGAAAGAACCTGGGGAGGAAGACAGACAATTTATCAAGGTTAGGACTCATTTCTCTTACACAAGGGGGCCGCTCTGGCTCAGGAGGCAGAGCTGATCGTCTGCTCATCTGAAGATTGGCAGTTTGATCTCCAGTTCCTCCAGTCCACATGTCAGTGTGTCCTTGGGCAAGATGCTGAAACCCACATTGTGCCAGTGGTGTGTGTGTGTGTGTGTGTGTGTGTGTGAATGTGCATTAGAGTAGATCCTGATGAGCAGGTTGGCACCTTGCATGGAAGCTTCTGCCATCAGTGCATGAATGTGTGTGTGAATGGGTGAATGTTGCCAAATGGCGCAGTCCATTTACCATTTCCATGTATTTCCCTGTATCTGCCTCTGCTTTCAACCCAAATCACTTGTACATATTTTAGAGGTAAGTATAACTGTATATCTGCATAACATTTTCATTTAGATGAGGTTAGCATTATGAATAGCAGATGAATTTTAAATATGCCCCATGGTTTAAGAAAATGGGTTTATGTCAGTAAAATGTAAATACAGTTCGATATAAGCCAACATGCATTAGAGTGTCCGTGCCTTTACACTGCTGTGCGTGCTACTATGTGAAAATGCATAATGGCAAACGACTGAATACCAGGTCAAGTAAAGGTTATGTTTGTTGCTATGTATGTAAGCTGGCTTTAGGAGCTGAACTTCAGCATGAAGACTGTACATACTGTACAATCCTAATGCACTTCAACATCATCTTAACCAAAGGAAAACCTTGCTTTAGCACATTACTTGAGGCATAATTTCCCCCTACCCCAAATAAATCATTCATGGGTTAAGTAAAGGATGAAACAAGAAAAAAAAGCTTCAAGTCCAATAAGAAACATTACCAAGTAAAATGCTTTTTCATATAATCCATATAGGAGCATGCTGCTCTAGAGTCATGATTTCATAACCTTGAGAAAATCCTAAGATTAAGATAATATCCTAGAGAAAATCCTGAGATTATATCACGATCAATTTTGAGACAGAATATCTGGGATGTGCATCGCTTAGAATCAGAACATGGAAAAAAAACTGCTGCATGAAAAAAGAATGTGTACATATCTGCAGAAAATGACCAAAAACAACAATAGCAGCATGAATAAAGTCATCATGTTTTGCATCAGTGTGGAGGTATAATCCACTCCAGTCAGCCTGGATGTCACTATCATTATCTCTGTTATTGCAGTTACCATATATACCCAAATAGCTCTTAACATCAATATTACAGAAGCGTCATGGACCATTTGGGATAAGCGTCTCAATGACTTGGAGGTAATTATAGGTACGGGCAGAGGATACATCCATTCATCTAAGTGTCTGACACTTCAATAGCCAGGAATGTTCAGGCCATGGCTCACTCGCTGCTGATTAGTGTAGCTTTAAAAAGGAGAATGCAAAGAGAGAAAGGCAGGTAAAGTACATGAGCTGCAAGGGCAGACAGACAATTACTATGTGCCAGAGAGCGGGAGATTGCAACAGAAAAGAAGAACCTTAAATGAGGATTTCGGCATCTATCATGTATTGCATATCGCTTTATCTCTGCTCCGATCGCCTCTGTAACCCCATGTGATTGAGAGGAGGGGATTGGGGACAGAAGGATGATGTATAGCAGAAGAAAAAAGCTGAAGTGTTAATAATTGAATTGGTTATTAGAAACTCCTACCCTCTGTTTGATGGGGAAGGTCAAATGCTTTTACCCTCTTATATGAGATAACCTTTGAAATCGATCAGAAAACAAAAAGGACAGACTGAGATAATGTCTTCTATTATTCATCAGGCTGCCACTTCATTAAAAGCAGGTGTTTCACATGCTTGATTAATTATGGTCACAATTCAATGTGTAATTGCTGTTGACTTTTAAATAACTGTGCCTGGATTTCACATTTGATTGATTTGTCTGTAACGTCTAAGAGTGCACACTGAACAACCTGACTGCTGCTACCATGCAGTTTATGATCAATAGGGATTATACAAACAACATGGTAACTCTGCACTACACCAACAGCTCTCAGCATGCATGGATACATGCATCCAACTCCCTGGGAGGAGTTTCTTGGTTGGCAGAATGACAGTTCTGGATTAACGTGTTGCAGCCAATCTGTTTCTAAATAAAATATCCCATCTTAATTATTTAACCTACCTACTGTAGCTATGTGCACTTGGCACAAATGAACTCTCTCTTGTGGGATAATGGAAGGCTCATTCTCTGTTTGGCTTGGCTTCAAACAATATGCAAATGAGCATTAGCTTTCTCCCCTTCTCCGGTTCTTTTTGGTCTGCGCTGTCAGGACCCGCGTATTATTTATAAGAGCAGAGAGTGTCATCTCATGTTTCTGTGGTTAATCACGTGGCTTGCATCATTAAAAATAATCCATGTACCACCAGTGTGTGTCCATATTCAGCGTCTGATAACTCACAGAAGTTTAAATTGAGACATTAGTGGAAAGTGGTGGGCATCTGAGACTCTTGTGTACACAAGCTGCACGCTGTGGGACATTTAAAATGTAAGAAACAGCATGTGAGCTGGGAGTTTCTTTTTTAAGTTGACCAGCTTCCTGGGTGGACTCTCCATCTGCCTGTGGTAGCTGTGAGGCAGCCAAGGCCAGGAGAGCGCGTGTCTGACTCCTTGATCGTGGCTTCAAATGAACTCAGAGGAGTCTGGAGTTGGTTTCAGGACATCTGCTGTTGCTTTGTGTTACTCACAGTCAGGTGTCTAGAGAACTGTTTACAGACCTAAACTGTGAAAGATGGGAATACAGCGCAATCCCCCATGGCTTATTTATGTACAGTATTTGGTACTATAATAATTTTGATGCCTAACAGCATGCACTATGCAAAACATAGAAATAACAGTACGTGTTGGAAGCCATATGCTCAGTCACGGCAGAGCAAGAGGGGGGGGGGGGGGGGCTGAGGACATAGCAACCAGTGTATCCACAGAAACCTGCATTTGGCTGCTAATTTCCAGGCAGAGCAGTAATTGTAAATACAAGGCAGGAGGAGATAACATTGTGACAACACATTACACAATATATTAACTGACACTACAGAGTGATTGGAAGCATAAAATGTGATTAATGTCCCCTGCTGGAGTCAAAGCTGGGATGTTACGTTGTACTGTTGCATCTTAGAAAAGCAGCAATAGTGGCCCACTAATATGCACATTAATCTTTGTACACACACACGACCCTGTAACGAAGCAGAAGTTCCACACCAACGGGTTTTCAGGTCCTCTGGTCTACCACATGTTATAAAAGTCCATTAACACCCCATTAACAAGCCCGCCCTCTCAGCTGCTTAATAACTTTGACTTTAATGCTGGACGGAGAGGTCAGCACGATGCACTGTAGTCCGCTCTGTCTCTGCCTCTGGCTCCAGTCTAAGGCCTTCGGCTGGAGTTGCCTCTGAGTGCAAACAGGGGTCAATTTCTGTGCCCTCTACCTGTTACACCATTAATGGGGAAAATGCAAAACAGAGACCTAATCAGTGGTTTGGGGCAGCTTTGGCCTACTCCTGGGAATACATTAGCGTATCATCACTGTGTGCTCTGTGCTGCCTCTCAGCCGTGGCAGGGAAGGTGAGAATGACCTCTAACCCTGTCTGTAACTCAAGCTGTACGTCCTGAGCTCTGGACACTGGCAGCTGTAAGAGTATCCCTGATTATCTGCCGCAAGTGATAGACACCTCTGCCGTTTTACGTTATCAGACCCCTTGAGTTTCAATTAATCATCCCGAGGCACAAAGAGGCCAGATGGGGGGGCTGGAGGGGGGGTGTGTTGATGCAATCTGCTGACTTCATCAGCTGCTCAATCTGTGCGAGAGTGATTTGTGATGATAGTAAATAATATTTTCATGAACATAACTATTGGATTCTAACGTCTGGCCGCTCCAGTCTGCACTTCACAGCAAACAGTGAATAATTAATACATGCAAACTAATGTGCTGACTTTATGATGCAAAATTATTTTTTTTAGCTGCAGACAACAACAAAGTGCTCACAATAATCATGATGAAGAACTTTTCACAACAATCAGTCTATTTTTTTTAAGTAGTGACATTTCACACACATAAGGAAATGTGATGTGTATAATGAGAGCTTTAATATGACTAGAAAATGATTATATCAAGACTACCTTGTGTGAAGGATTTTAAAGGTTTCACCAATAAATTGTAAGTACCCTGCATTCAAATATTACATGTAATGAAAACTAGCACATGAAAAGTGCACTCAAACAGAGAATATGTGGGTTTAAGCTCTTGCTATCAAAATTATTTAGATTTAAAGCCCATAGATAAGAAAAAAATATATGATAAGTTAATTTTTCATATTCAGAAACGTTCTTTTTGCATAGTTAGCATCTCACCTGTGTGACTTTATCAGTCACATTATGTGTGCGGTCTTTGACCTTTGGGGCAATGATGGTTTTCTCAGAGGATGGAGGGGATGGGCACTTCTTCTCGTTGTTGGCCTCGGAGAAGTTGAGAGTGATGAGGGGGATCTTATTGATGGTGCTGTATCTATTGAGGTTGGAGTCGGAGGTGGAGCCGAGCAGGCTGGATTTGATCTGGCTGAGTGGCCCTGAAAGAGAAGGCGACAGAGGGAGGATGTCATCATTAAAAGCTGCCACGTCTTCTCTCTGTGGTTGGCCTATCGTTAATCTAACAGGCGTTGTGAATCGTGGACATCAGAGAACAGTCTGGTGTTTGTTTGTGATTGTTGTGACATGGGTAGTGAGCATGGAGTGGCCCTCACTTTTGGAGTGAGATCAACTATGACACAACACTGAGAATACAACAGATACTGAAATATAAACTCTACAACCCTCTGATTGACCCGTCTAGGATGAACAGGCCTCTCAAAGTTTCTCATTAAAAGATAATGAAGAACACTGTAGGTGAAAGAAAAGAATGATTCAATGCAGCTTTACAAATCATCTGCCTGTCTAACGTGCCTAAACACAACAATGGAGTTAACTACATTCCCCTCCTTATACTACACAACATACTACATGTTCCCTAAGTGGACACAACACAGTAAAGACTAACGTGACGACACTACACACACTGACACGTGTTCCGATGAGTGAGAAAAAAACGAGAGAATTGCTGATTCAGCCTTGTGAGCCAGCAGACGGAGGTTGCAGTGATTTTTCACCCGTTTCACGAAAGTACAGTGTGGTGACTGAGTGGCGAGGACAGAGGAACAGACAGCTGAGGATGAAGAGAGTGCATGCGCAGCTTTCGATACATGCCACAGTAAGGAAAAACATTGGTCATAGGAAAATAACTTAAAAAAAGGAAAAGCTGAAGCCATACCCCCAGCCATCCAGGAGCGAGACACTAGCATACCAGGAGAGAGAAGAAATAGGAAGTAAAAGGGGAAAGTGGGATTATGGAGGGGTGTAGGATTTCAGGGTCAGTAGTCACGGGCATAAACAACATTACTTAACACATTATGGCACTTAACAGCAAATGGAGCACTTTGGTGGCTCTGTGAAGTAAAGTGTGCTATAAAACATCAATAGTGGTCGGGAACTCGTTATTTGATCATGATCACAATTAAACAATACCACAAGTGTAACTTCATAATTTGTTGTAAACATGCAGCATAAGCACTGCTATTATATAGATCAACTGTGAATTGGCTTATTTAAAGAAGGAAAAAGGGTGAGTGTATAGAATTAGAAATGAAACACAGTCAGGTTTCTTTTCAATTACTAAGACATGGCAACGAGGAAACCAGAGGTTGCATAGAGGAACACAGAGGTTGCAGACAGTGGGAGGTATCATCTTGTGAAGCTTCATTGATTTTCTTCAATGAACAAAAAGCAGAGAGAGAGAGATTTAATGTGTTCATGCAAGCGCGTGCAGACGTCGATGTGTTTTTTTACGTTTTTTTTTAAAACTGAGCCTTCCCCTTGGCGAGCGGCAAAGGTTCAGCGGGTCATGTGCTGGGAGACTGACTCATTTAGTGTTGTGCCAGTGTTTCTGAGACTCCAGCTTGGGAACTTACAAACACATTGTCAGTCATCAGCCGAGGCATTTGCATTCAACATAAACCTCAGTTATGTGGGAAAACGCATGCAGCAGGCAGGCTTTGTGCGATATACATGTATTAAACCAGCTCAAGATGCAGCAGGCTTCTGTTTGTTACCTTTGATATTGCGGCCATTGTCTGTGACACAGCAGCACGGCGTCAGAGGAGAAAGGGGAAGAAAAAAAGGGGGAGTGGAGGTGAGAGAAGAATTTCTGGTTTTCTACTATGACAAATGGGGGCTGGCGTTAAACCCCCACTGCTATCCCTATAAACAATTCATTACTGTGAAGTAGACGTATTACTGTGTCAGCCGGTGGGAGCTATTTGAATGAGAATTGTAGATAAGGGGATGGGGGGGGGGGGGGGGGTGGGTTGGTAGACTGATTGGCCTGGAGGAAACGGGGCCAGTCTGGGGCACTTCTACCCCTCATCTAAATGAGGGCCAAAAGGCTAATGAGTGATTTAGACCTGAGGGAAGATCAATAGCACAAAGTATAGATGGTGACTCAGTATAATGCTGATTAAGAGACACATCTCACATCTCCTATTTTGGGACCAAAGGGAGTTTTGCAATTAATGCAGCCAAATTATAGTTAATGTTTGTCATGAGTAATAGCTTTCTTCACAAGTCCCTCAATGTAAAGCACAACATCCATGAATTGACCACATCTTACTCTTATTTATATTATTAGCTGACATCACTTTGCCAATAGTGTGCTATAGCCGTGGTCACCAACTATAATTTTAAAATAAAAGTAATTAACAAGAGAAAATAACATAAAGCATAAGTTATTAGATTAAAAACTGCGTAGTACTTGTTTGGAAACCTGATTTACAGCATATGGTGAGGGCAGAGTACAGTAGGAGATTCCTACCTTCACTGGCGTGCCGGTCCCTGAACGCCGTCTTGGAGTTGGACCCAAATCCTTCGATGTCATGTACGGAGGAGGCTCTGCGAATACTGCACACGGTCTCTCTGGAGGCGGTTGGAGTGAGGCCCGGGATTGACGGAGCAGCGATGAGTGTGTCTTCCTGGCTCTGGTGTTCGGTCTGGGCGACGGCCTGGTCAGGGTATATCCGGTCCCAGGGGCCTTTGGGCGACGAGTGGTCCAAAGGCCCGGACACGGGGGTGGAGCAGTGGCTGGGGCCGATGAGGGCACGGGTGTCGTTGGCGTAGGACGGGCTGCAGCTCTCGCGGGTGGTGGGGAGTTGGTAGTCGCGGGTGGCCACGGAGCCGTCGCTGTGGCGAGGGGAGTCGACCATGACGGCATCGGGGTCTTCCTGGGGCAGAGACTGCTTGCTGATGCCCAGGAGAGGTAAGGCCGGGAAACGGAAGCGAAAGAATCTTCCTTTCCCTGATGGAGAGGAGCAGAGAGAGCAATGAGAGTCTATTTCTGTCATATCATTCCAAACTAATACCCTATCTGACAACAGTTAATGGTGACCAGTGACACTAAGAATCTGTTGGTGCTAATGGGAAATTTGGATAATGTACAAACACATTTTAAGTAGAAAATGTTTCCTCATTCTTTCTTAGGCAGCAGATAACTAACTCACTCAACAATTTTGACAACTTTGTTATTTTACAACTGTGTAAACAAAAACTGCGTAAAGACATGTGTACATGGGAACATGGTGGTTTTTAATGAGCCAGTGGGATCGACATAACCTCCGCCGACCTTGTGTTGTGCTTTCATGGGGTGTTTGTAACAGAGCTTGCTTGCAGTCTTCAACATCCCCGCTGATATCTTGTACTCGTTTGCCAAAAGCGCTGAAAAGCCTGCCAATGCAGCTATCTTAAAAAGACCCTGGCAGATCAAAACAAATGCCCACTCTGCCTCAGGCACTAGTTCAATCTTCAATTTCCTTCAATTATTCATGCAGGAGGACATTTGCTGAAATATTATAATGGTAGAAGTGCGATGAGGACTCAGTACTATAAAGGATTATTTGCAGGATTTTAATGAGTGATTGATAGCTGGGGAGATGGAGAAGAATGCAACACAGGCAAAGTGATATTCAAGGTGCTGTACATCTGAAAGAGCCGTAAGCGGGAAACAATGAAAATAATAAGTTTACAGTTAAGTTCGGGTTAGGGTTACACACAGACACACACGATTCACAAATGTTCATATCTAGTTGCGTCGAACAATATCTGCAAACATGTCATGAGAGAGACAGTCGCGCTCACAGGATTTCACATATGGACGGCAAAGCGTAGCCTGTATGTTGTGAATCATTTAGTCGCCTGAGCATATGTCATACATATCAGAAAGCTTTCTCAGTCCTGGAAAACAAGTCTTACTGCCACGAGGCGCTATGAAAACCAAGTCGTTTCATAAAAGCACTAACAGAAAGAAACGACGAGTAAACCTGGATTTATGAAACGAAAAAGCAAAACATCATTATGTCGCCTCTCTGTATTTGCATGAGCAAACTACAGCACGTTGTATTTGACCTTGTTCAACTCAACAATATCTGCAAAGAGCAGAACAGGTACGGATGTATTCAGAGACACAATACAGTAGGCTGTAAAAATAGAAAATGGAATAAATGTTTGAGGCTCGGCAGTGAGCAGCGTGCATCTTTATCTCCCTCAATGCTCCGTTTACTCAGTGAGACTGACAGGTAGAGAAAGAAAGGAACTAATTTTAGACACAATGCTGCGTGCCTGCTTGGGTCAGTGTACAATGTTTAAATTAAGTCTCTAGCCAGATGCTGATGATGCTGGAAATGATGGTTTGAATTTAATTGGTGATTTAGAGCAGGATATGAAGCTAGTGCTCAAATCTAACATGACCAAACAAAGCCATTCATCTTCATGTAGATGGAAGCTAAATTGATCTTATTCCTGCAAACCAATCATGAAGAAAGTTCTGTTTCATCTGCTGATCAATAATGCCATCTGAGTCAAATGTGTGAAACTGATCTTAAACCAGCAAACACAATTTATCAAAGTTTCTACACAACAAAACAGACTGTCTTATACACTTTCCCCAACAAATTAACTCTTCCCTTCAGCCATCACACCACTGCAAAATTACAGCAGTGACTATTTTATACTGTCATATTGTGCAGCTCTACAGCATTCCATATTTCCAACAGTTTGATTTAAACACCACCCTCGGCTGTTCAAATGGCACCTTAAACTAACGAATCCTAGTTCATGAACATTCACATGCTCAGAGTTCTGTTTCTAATTACTCTGCCTAGAGGATAAACATATACGCCACAAATCTTTTAATTAGCTCATAATTCAGTCACGGATTCCTGGTGTGTGCTGAGAACGTTCTATGTAGCTATATTTAATTGTGATATTGAAAGGGCTGAACCTTGCAGGAATATGCTGCCCTTTGAGTGCTGTTAGCGGTGTGTGTGTGTGTGTGTGTGTGTGTGTGTGTGTGTGTGTGTGTGTGTGTGTGTGTTCCCTCTCAAAACATTCTCATTCTTTTTCCTGCGAAAACTCACTGCCGGCTTTGCACAACCAATGGACGCACAGTGGCCCTTGTTGCTATGATACCAGATAGTAATATTTGCATTGCATATTAATTGGGCCCTCAGATCCCTATGTTGGGGAGTGAAATGTCTTTCTGCAATGTGAGCATGATTCAGATGTCAGGGAGAAGTAGAAAGGGAACAATACACCTTCATGCTCCTGTAGAATAACAAAAAAAGGTTCGGTGTCCTTGTTCTTGTGCTTTTGCTAACAATAAATAAGAAAAAAACAAAACGGTGTGTGTTAATGTGCTTACTAACTGATTTGCATGCGGTGCTCTTTTACCTAAGGAGTGTTTACCTGGGCTCCATGTGTTCTCCTGTTACTCACCAGCTCTAGAGAAAAACTCATTCTGCTGTGTCCCCACTTTTACCTGCACTACTTTTTATAGAAAGAAAATTCATGGATTGCAACAAGCCTGAGTTAATAGTAGTTAGGCTCTTCTTATTTGTGTGGCATTGATCCTTTATTAGATAGTTACCAGCAGTGTGCAACGGTCCATAGAAAGAGAGAGAAATAATATGTGATAAAGGTTACTGGCACATGTTCACACGTGTATAGTTCACTTGTATTCGTTCCCAGCAACAGCAATACATTTATGCATGTGTGTGCCTCTTTGACACCCATCCTGATCCTAAACTTTAAGTCACAGGGACTAACAGGTAACTCTGTCATTGGACCGTTTCAGAGAGCTATCAAAGCCATCTTTAGGTGACTGTCAGCATGTCATACAAGTACATCTGTCATGATAATTATGTTATCGACTTATCATACAAAGCATGGACATGGCCCTGATCATTTTTACTGACCTTGATATTGCCTGTTGTGTTTACATGTGTGTTTGTTTCTTGAAGAGAGGCGGGTAGGGAGCGATTGGTCAAGAAAGAAAGAGCATGAATGAAGCAGCAGGGGTGCCACGAGATCTTGCAAGACGAAAACACGACGCTATTTCTTGTCGAAGTGAATTTTGTCTCGCGAAGCTATAATTAAGGGGCGCACCAACAACAAAAAAAAAAAGACGATCGGTTTTCTATCACTCATTCGCTCGTTATGTCTTCTTTTTATAATGTCACGTGCGGATCATTAACCTTGTTGCAGCTTCTACCTGCTAAGAAGATCTCACAGAAGTATGAGATGAGGAGAGCAGCAGTGGTAAGTTGACCTCAGGTCTCTACACTGAAAGCCTGAGGTAGGAAGAGCGGAGGAATCTACCGCTGCTATGGAAGCCTAATGATGAAAGTAACTCTTCACACTTCCAAATTATAAAACAATTTATATTTTGTTCTACTTGTGTATTTATGTGATACAGGATTTGTGCAATTTACTTTTATTTCTGTTTTTTTATTAGCAATATGTTATAATTTGTGATAATTGGATTCTTTATTTAATTTATATTTATATATTAGAATTGTTTCTACTCTTTATAATTTACTTTTTAGTATTTGTAATTGTATCTAACCTTTGTATTTATGGTTATTTCCATAAATACCAAAATCATCCATCTATAAAATATCTATATGGAGAAACCTTTTACAGTGCTGCATACTGCATATGATAATTATATATTTAGAAAGTAGAACTAAAGTGATTCATTACAAGATGATTAGTTAAAACATTTCAATTCAATTTCCATTTTGTGAATTTCAAATAAAAGAACAGTCATTTATTTCCTCATTGAAGTTTTCTTAAAAATAGAGTTAAAATCTCGTCTCGTCTTGATCTCGTGAACCCAATATCGTGTCTCGTCTCGTGAGCTGAGTGTATCGTCACACCCCTAGTGTTCAGTTTAAGTTATTTGTCAGTGAATAAAAGCTAGACTAGACCCGAGTCAACTTCCTGTGTCCTGTTTGCCACCTGCTGATTAAAGTGAAGGGGTTAGCTCAAGAGTTAGTGACAATGGGTTAGCTTAACTTGGCCAGGCTCACTTAAAGTGGGCCAACATTTAATGCGGACCATCTATTCTCATTGCAGTGACGATCTGAGCAGTTACTAAACTGAGAACGGAGACATGTCTGGCTGCTGAGTCTCTGCTGAGTTTTGCTGCTGTCGTCGTCCTAAATTAGTTTTGTTAAGTTTTTTAAGACATACTGAAATTGACTGATGTGTATATGAACTATTTCACTCATAAAATCTCTTTTTTTGTGAGCATCACACTCACCACAACACATAAAAATGGCCCCTGACATTTCTGAAAACCCAAAATTCTCCTAAAACTCTTCACTCCCACTATCAAACTGATGCTGGGTGTGTGTGGGCCATGTATGTAGGCTGCAGGTATGGTGTAAATGATTCATGTGAAACTAGGGGTACTGGCACCTCTCAAATAGGTAAGGTATGGTATTTGCAATTGTGGCATAAAATTGTTTTAATATAATAATATTGTTCAACGCAATTATGTATGGGATAATAATTCATCCAACAAAAGCAGTTATCTTGACAGGTCTATATACAACATTAGACATTTTAATAATTTAATGTATTGTTTTTACATTATCAGACCAATGGTTATCCTACTTTGGCATATTGTATTCTTTATTTCCTCCTGCTACTTAACTTCAAGTTTGAACTACTTCTGCCTTGCAACAATAACAACACTCATGAATCACTGAGCAAAGCCTTGAGCACCTCTGAAATCACTAATAAATCAGTAACCCCCCCCCCCCCCCCCCCCCTCTGGAGTTGTGGCCGCAACACTTTTCTTGCAATTTATGGATATGTGAAAGCGGGCCTGCTCAACCACATCAAAGCAAAAATGAGAATCCAAGATGGTTGCAGGATGGATGGATCGATGCTGAGTGGCAAAAGCAATCGATAAGCAGCACCTAATGCATGGCTGCTCATTCCCCAGAAGTGCTCCAGATAATGTAACACATGGATCATCACCTAGCACCATCCAAAGGCAGCTCTTGCACACACTGCAAAGTTATTAGAATAGTAACACGAGTAGTTAAATTTACAGCTTGAGCAGTCTGTTTGTCTTTAATATCCTCTTAAATTATGCACTGACAGTTGTAATTGTCATCCCTGTCCATCTGCTGGTAAAAAAAAAGTGCAGTACCAGGTCTCTGGAGTTAAGTGAGGGAGGGCTGTGGTCAAATGAGGCCAAGAAATCCCGACTCTGTGTGGTAATCCCTGCCACTACAGAGGTTGTATGTAGGCAGAGAGAAAGAGAGGGAGACGGTGTCCAACGTTGAGACTCGACCTGGTAAATAAATCTGAACCTCAGCATTAGATTTGCAGGGACGCCCACTCAGATATTCAGATAGGCATGAATAGACTTTAATTCATAGAGGCCTGCTCCATCAGGGATTACCAATGTGCTTGTGCTGAGCAATTAGCTCCCTTAGAAAAGTGACAGAGGAAGGCCTTATCAGCGACACATACACGCCTGTGCAAACACACACATGCTCGCAAATTGAGTGTACACACAAGTGCACACAACTTGCTTATGTATTCGACACACGCATCGCAGCTCTTCTCACCACACACCCCATGAGGCAACAGCCTGTTCAGGGGCCTCATCCAATTACAGTCATCTGGAGGTGACCTCTGGTCCTCCATGCTGCTGTTTTATACTGTATGTCACACATAGCAAATGGAGAAAGAGAGAGTCATGGAAGACAGAGGAGGCCTCGAGAGCATGTTCAAGAGCACCGCTGGGGAATGGCATTATGCGCTATTACACCGACAGCTCTGGGAAGCGGAGTGCTCTCCAGCACTGCTCCAGCGTTTCATCAGGCCGTTCTGGCAGGCTATGAGCTATAATTGGGCCAGACCTTTGAGATGACGGCAGGCCAACGCATCAGTGTCTGCTAAACGCTGGTGTCAACATGCCAAAAGGAGCCATCTAGCAGGGAATTCCTACGGCTGCGCTCACGATTGCTGCTCGACGCTGTGTTGGAGTGGAGCGATAGTGAAGGTGCAAGTTGGAGATTGTTACAAGTCAATTTAAACGTGCAGATTGAAGCATTATGCTACAAAAGGCAAGGCGATAAAGAAATGTGTGCATTATTGGAGATGGCAGGGTGAGATACATTAGTATTGTGTCATATTCCTGAGACACAGAGGGGGGTTGGGTTAAGGCACAAATTGATGGATGTGGGAAAAGGTTACAAGTAAAAAGGTCACAGGCAGCTGCTACATTACTATCACTCCTTTTCTTCCTCCTTTCTTTTTCAACTCAGCCTCTGACTTCTACCTTCAGCCGGAGTCCATGCAGCACATTAGTCTAAGTGCAATATTTGTAACAGTATACCGACTGCATGGCAACATCAATGGTAACATAAAAGCTTTCAGCACGTCTTCCTCTGTGTCTTTTACTCACATTGGTGAGCTTTGGATGGTGAGGTGTGGTTGAGTTTCTCCAGTGAGTCACTGCTGCCTTCGTCCAGGATGTAATCAAAGTTAAGGATGAACATCATCACCACGCCCTCCTCGTTCTTCACAGGGATGATATGGGTGGCGCACAGGAAGTTTGAACCTAACAAACAAGAAATTAAAATCATGGTTAGAAATATGTAAGAAACTTTTAATGTTTTGTTGGATGGACTTGGAAGTTGATCTGCTGCATTCGCATATAAAATGTTGGAATTATGAACCCCATCAATCTCGAAGGCGAGCTTGCCTGATTTAAAATTCATAACTTTAATGGTTTCCTGTTCCCTAAAATGGAATTGCCTGCAAAACAAAATGGGAGAACCTGATCAAAGCTTTAAGAACATAGCAGCTTTTTCTGATACAGTACAGTTTGACCCTGGAGCTTTCCATTAACACTCTTTGACATTCAAACATCTTATTTCAGATAAAGCTATGTGTGCAGAAAGGCCTGGCACAGAAATGAGGGTGAAAAGGTCAAGAGGTCCACTGAGAGGAAAGCCTCTGGAGCTGAATGATTTCACTTATCCAGTCAAGCCCTCTGTCCTGCAGCTGAGGACAGTGTAGTTGAGTACAGTGAAATACAGTGCAAACATCTATTCACCTCACGTTAACAGTCATGCATTATCCAATTAATAAAAGAATGAATGGCTATGTAACCTGAATCACATTGGACCTACAATATATGCTGTGTCCAACCTTGAATTCTCACTCTCACATTTTTCTCTGAATGTTCTCAGCCTCGTGGAGGAAAAAAAAAAAAGAGAAAAGAATTGCTCTCAGTTCTTAAACTCCAATTATTAGAACTGCCGATGGCTCCGCAGTGGGAGGTAAATTTAATGCAACCCTGCTTGCTGCTAATGCCTCATGTCTAAATGGTCCTAATTCATCAAACAGCAGACAAGAGGTTAGGATGAAGCATAGATGTCGCGCTGTTTATACCAACTGTCTTATTTTCACTTCAAATGAAATATTAACATTAGAACCAACAAAGTAAATAGATATAGATATTTTACATGTAACTGACTGTTTTTATTGATCATTTTCAACTCCCTGCATGCTGGCATCGGCTACATGTGATATACAGATGCTACAGCAGAGATTAGTAGACTAGAAAATGAAATGCATGATAAGTTTTAAATAATGAATATGGACATCTCTGGAAGATGCTCTCCTTCACATTAGGCTCTAAGTCCTGCTGTCATCAGGAGGCTATTTATAGCTCGCCCAGCAGGCACCCAGCCTACAGCGTTTCTTTTCTGGGGGAACACAGAGACACACACGGCTGCACAAACACACTCAAGTGCAATTCTGACTTTGCACACAAATGTGAGTGTACTTGCAGAGATTTCCATGTATGTACATACTTGTGCGCGCAAAAGCAAAATATTTCCAGAATTCCAGTCTTCTTCCTTCTATTGTTCCCCATTTTTTAACAAGAGGCTCTCAAACAATAAAATCCTATTGTGCGGCAACATTACAAACCAACTGCTTCACCAGACTGGGGTTTGATTTATGTATTGGGGAGCCCTGATTCCACTGGGCTAAGCAGTATGCTGCCACTAATAGTACATCAGTGTCACCATGAGTGGATGGAGCCATTAATTTCAGTCAAAGGGAGTGGGGAGATGGAGGGGGGCTGTATCACGCCTCTTCTGCTTTTGTGTGACAATATGCAGAAGAAGCCCATACACCAAGAGCATGTGTCTGTTAGTTTTCATGGTTTTCAGGAACAGTCTGCTGACTGTCCAGTAGCTGCAGGGAACACATTCAGAGCAAAGACAGGTTTGTGGATTAAAGAATACAGCAGAAAAGTCTTCAAAAGAAAATTCTAATTATGCTGAACACTTGAAAATGATTCACCACTAACTTACAGTTCCTGAATACTTGTATTTAACTATGGAAGACCTTGTAAGTTAGAGAAAAATCCTTGAATTTGATGTCAGTGCCGAACTTACTATTATTTTGCAGTTTGTTGGTATAAAACACAAATGTGGCTGTTTAATCTTCTTAAGCACACATTGTAGCAATAATTGTCTTCCTGACAATTCACTTTATTTGCAAATCAAAAGTAAAACGATCATGTCTGTCTCCATGGAAACAAGAGCGCACGCCAGAGAAAAGCAAACTTGCTGTGCCAAGTTGGATGCGACTTTCATTTGTCTCCACTGCAAAGCTCCTTCAAGATGTTTCTTAGATAAAACTAGATCATCTCTTTTTCTGCTGAAGACATCTGTCAGTTTATGATGAACTCCTGACAAAGTGAAACTTAAGGAGGAACAATAGAAATTTACTTTTAGTACATTTTTTACTTGTAAAGTTGCAGTCTGAGTAAGTGAAGTTTAAATATTCAATACATGATGAATCCACACGTTAAGACGGACATTTTTTGTAGTGTATTCACCATCATTCAACACCAACTGGGGCCATTTTTCCTTGTAGTGATGATAGCAAGTGCGGTACACATACAGGAAAAAGCTTTTACTAAAGAGGATGAACTCATATTGATTAAATATCACACATATAATACCAGTCAATAGTTTGGACACACTTTAACGATACGACACCTTTACCAGACAGAGCACATCTGAACTTCTTTGGCTATAGATAGTACTTAACAATTTACCCCACCTGTTGGAAAACAGATGATCGGTATGGTATGACAAGCAAAGGCTGACATAACAATGGAAATCACATATGGCCTGTCTTGAACATATTTCTATTCCTACTTCTGCTGAGTAGAGATATACAGGTCCAGCCCCACACCTTATTATATAGCATCAAGTGCTCAGGCTGACAGTCCTCCACACTCCACTATGGAAATGGATACAGCTTTGATTTGGGACTGTAAAATAACTTCACCTCAGTCTGCCCGAGGTGCAGGAAATGATTGCTGGGCTAGCAGGAATGAGGAATAACTGGACTATATTTACTTTAGTCATTGCCCAAGACGCGCCGTATTCTGAAGAACAACATCTCAGTGGGAGAGACACAAGACAGTTATTACTCATGCTGTACTTAAACAAAAGGAACTCAGGTATTTTCAAACTGTTAACCATGCCAAAGTTATCTGGGCCTTAAAGTCTAAACCAAAAGGAATTTAAATCTTTGGAGTATCATATCAGTATATATCATAACTTTTAAGTAAATATTGCAATATCTCAATGGATTAAAAAAAAAATCACTTCCTACAAAATTATACACAGATAGTCTTATTTTTTAAAAGGACTCAAATAAAGTGGTCAGTGAATTGAGAAAAGCAAAGAGTGCCTGCTTTATACTGGTCGTTGCACTGTTAGGGGGGAAATAGCTTTAGAGACATATTAATAGACTTACTAAATGAGAGTCTAATCAGAGAGCAATAATTCAACTGAATGCTAGTAGAGTGATCAGTTCTGATAGAATGGTAATTGCAAATGCATTATTAAATGACTATATAGCAGGCATTTAGTACAGTAGTGTAGTAGAATATTAGTGGTAGAACTAGCAGCAAACATTGAACCATTAGAGCTAATCAGAGACTTCAGCAAATTCGTTTTCTATCACACAGACCCATCAAGGTACAATTAAACAAATTATTGATCATGAAATCATTCACTGATATTTATAAAAGAAGTATACAATACTCTGTTAAGGCCTATAACCCATTATGATACATTTATCCACCAATACTGGGGAATCTTCTCAAATATTTAAACATGGAATTATAACTCCAAGCTTGTAATTATAGACCAATCTTAAATTTTCCATTGCAAAAATCAAACAGAGCAGTTGATACATTTTCTTTGAATTTCCACCAAGACATTCAAAGGAAATGGCTACATGTTATCTTATTGAAATTATAAAGACGTCACTAAATGATGGAAAAGTAACGAGGACAGTATCATTAGACCTGAAAAAGGCCATTGATTACGTGAATCATGATCATACTTTTAAATAAACTTAAAAAGCTAAACTTTTCCCAACAAGATCCCAGATGGTTTTAAATCATATCTGTAATCCTGATCAAAATGAATGGGATGACATCAACCCTTTGAAATTGTACAATGGGCACCACAAGGTTCCATCATGGGACCACTGCTCTTTTGTTTATACATTAATGATCTAGCAGACAGCTGTACAGAGGCTGGGTGCCAAATGTATAATGATGATGCAATTATTTATGTATTGACAGAGACTCTACAACAGGCTGCAGAGTTACTGAATAGATTAATGGTTGATGCCTCACAGTGGCTTCAAAATAACTTCCTCACTGCAATGGCTTTACAATAACTACTGATCAGAAGGAAATAGAGAAAGTAAATGAGTTCAAATATCTAAGTGTCATAGATCCCCTATCAAAATTTGAAGCACATATTAAGAAAGTGTCCAAGGCCATTAAAGCTGCAGTTGGTAAGTCTTATAAAAGTAATTTTTTGTCATATTTGCTAAGACTGACACTATGTAAAGACAGCATTACATGAAACTAGTAATCTGTAAAAAAAACAACAAAAAAAAACCAGGCTCATTTAGCCCCGCCTACTGCTGCCACTGCAAATTGCCAGAATCCACCACGACCGGACAAAAAGAACCAATCAGAGCCAGGATTGTGTCAGGTGGAGTGTCTGACAGCTGTCAATCACTGCTCACGCACACAGCCCCCTCCCCCTTCCTCCTCAGCTTGGTCAAGCTCATATCTCTGAGTTTCTACGTAAAGTATAGCCATGTGAAAGTCACTGTAAAGCATTTTATATCTAGCTGTGTGGAGTGCAGTTCATATATTAGCGATTCATGTGCCATGTTGGGATCTGTGGGATCTGAAAGTTGTACTTCTTCAAATTTGATGCTAAGTCCTCTCTCTCCTCAAAGTTACCAACTGACTCATAAGATCCTCACAGGCTCAAAGGCTCACAGATACAGAATACCCTATCATCAAAAATAAAAACATGACCTGATGTCAAAGCTTTCAATAGAAAGACAACACAAAAGCAAAGATGCATGGGTCTATAAAGCATACATCCTTTCTTTCCCTTTTGTTGTTCTTAATCATCGTTTTCAATCATTGTTCCCACTTATCGTTTGCAGTCTTTGTTACTACAATTACTGTTTGTAGTGGTTGTTTGTGTCTGTTTCATTGTTAGTCTCTCTGCCTGTATTAGTGTTGTATTATGTGTTTTATACCATAAAGCCTAACCAGGGACAAAGACTGCAAATTATGGCTATTAGTTCTGTATACATTGCATCTGTTGCATTGTATTTAAACATAACAATGCCTACATGTACTGTGCCTGTCAAATAAATTAATAAATAGTAGGAATAATATACCTCCCCTGTGAGTGAGTTTAATGGCTGTGTGTATGAGGCACATGTACACATTCACAAAGACATACCCCTCCATACAAATGCAAACCAGATTCCTCCATGGTGCAGAATTTGCACACACATGCCTCCACGCTGGCATGCACATTCACATTTATCATTCACAAAAACACGTGTGCAAAGGGGTCCAGTACACACACACTACGGAACACTTAGTATAACCTCTGCATGCCACAGGAAGGGACGTAACCCCAGCTTTGTGTAAAGCAATCTTTGTGTGTGTGTGTGTGTGTGTGTGTGTGTGTGTGTGGAGGCAAGCATGTGTGCACTCTAAAAATAAGCTTCTTGGAATCCATAGGCATTTATAATTCATAGGAGCTGAGCATTATGTTCTAGAAAGCATAATGGTTGGACTTTTTTTTAGGCAATGTAAGAATGAGAGGAGGATTGGTGCTTGTTTGTGTAATTGTGTGTTTACGTGTGAGTGACAGACACACAAGAGAGAGTGGGATTGGGCTGCTTTCATCCAAATAGTAAGATGACAAATGCCTTCCCCACATACAGCTGAAAAATACTAAATTAAACTAATTAAGCTGTGTAAATTATGTCTGTAGTAAACATTTTTCATTTGACGCATAAAATATTATTGACTGCTTGTTCATTGTAAGGTTCATCAATCTTTTGTGTATGCATGTGCTCCTTTTTTTATTCTCTGTCACACACTTTTCTACAACAGCTAAAACAAATCTATGCAAATACATTTTAATATCAAAGCCAGAGGAAGGGAGAGATAGTGTGTGTGTGTGTGTGTGTGTGTGTGTGTGTGTGTGTGTGTGTGTGTGTGTGTGTGTGTGTGTGTGTGTGTGTGTGTGTGTGTGTGTGTGCATGCATGAGTAGTGATCTCTGTCTTAACCTCCACTTTGACTTGCACATTTGTGTATGAGTTTTAAATCTGCATCCGATCTACTTGTGCTATTAGCTCATTTCATTATTCCATTACGGATGTACATAAGTATGTGATGAGGCATGACAGAATGAAGCTGTTTAAGTAAAAATCTATGTGTTTATGTAATTTATTTTCTGTTTCCCTTTCTTTCCCCGATATGCACTTTTCACTCCCATCCCATTATCACTCACTTCTTTTCACTCACTCTCTGCCTCTGTCACTACATCTATGCCTTTTTTCTCCCCGTGTCCTTGTCTGTCTATCACTCTCTTCCTTTTTCATTATTAAATCCACCCAAGCCCTCATTTGTTTCCAATTTCTGTTATATTTTTCTCCCCTTCAGCCTCTGCTCTCTCTCTCTCTCGTTCTCGCTCTCTCTCTCTCTCTCTCTCTCTCTCTCTGTCCATCTGTGTATGTCCCTCTCCCTGAGAAATGAGATAGCTGCCCAGGTTCTCTGCAGGAAGACCACCTGACGTTTTATGAGTGGACAGATCAAACAGATTTCACAGTGCTGCTGCAGATGCAAATTTCTGCCTGTCTGCCTGCATATCCTGCCTCCGCTGAGGGTCAAAGACAAACACGCTGGTAGTGGTCGACCGATTCATTGGTCAGCCGATTGATCGAGCCGATATCTGGCATTCTGAGATAACTGGCAGAGGTCGATGAGGCCGATAAATAAAAAATGTCAATGGCAGAGATCAGTGGTGTAATGTGCCTGTGGCTGTGCTGGGTCTAATGTTACCTTAGAGAATATAAGTGAGCTCAAGATATTCTTTTATTAGTGTTACGTTGGGGAAATGTATATGCAAGCTAAATTGATTTATTTAATTAAACTAATTGGCTCTTAACATATACAATGTTTACTGTCTGTATTATTAGATTGATTCTGGCTTCTTAATTGAATTGTAAAACATTTATCAGATTTGTCATTTGGGATAGTTGTGTTATGGTAAGCAAGTGTAACTGTAAAGCCTATTATTGCAAGTTTACCAGCACTAACATTAATAGCCAGCTAGCAGAACTAAAACAGCATTTTGGGAAATTAATGTTATAAAGTCTGTGTGTGTGTGTGTGTGTGTGTGTGTGCGCGCTTTAATACACTAAGAAAACTTGGCACAGTGTTTAATGTGATAGGAAAATACATTCAAATCCACTATTTCATTAACTAATAAAAAATCCATCTAAAACAATATTAACAGATAAGATATCCATGTATATTATTATTATTATTATTATTATTTTTTTAAATCTAATGTTGACCTTGTGTGTTTGTTCTACTTTAACAGTTACAGATGGCTGGACAGATATCTAGTTCCTTATGGCAAAATTTCACACCAAGAGAGGCCAGAAGTGTAATATCTGCAGTGAATTGGTGAGCATGGAGGCAGAAAAAGGAAAGAAAAAAAAAACACCACAAACATCTGGAATCCCCTTAAGTATCACCACTTCCCTGCTAATAAAGAGGCATGGGAGAAGAAAGAAGATGCAGCTAAAGCTGACTCACTTCAGTCGACTGTAACACAGACGTTTGATGCTCAAAGAAAATGGTAAAAAAAAAATCAGATCAGGGGTCAAAACAAGTTGACACTTTAATAATAGAAATTATTTTTATGGTTGTGTCAGATGTGGTTGGTACAGCTTTAAATGTGAGAAGTACACAGACATGCTGGACAGTGTGCACACAAAGGTTGTGAAGAAAATCTAAGTACTGACTGCAACAAAAATGCTGCTTCCCATTCATCTTTCACAACAGACTGTTCTGTTCTTCCTGGAGAAGCAGAATCATTAATGAGTCTAACAAGTCATTTTGTACACATTGACTGGGAAAGGAAACCTTAAATGTCAAGGCCAGGTCTGGCTCCTATACTGGGGACTCTATCAGCAAGTTGTTTCTTAACATGGTGGATATCAACCAAGACAGAGTGGTGCTTGTGTTCAGACATAGTGGTGCAAACCTGATCAAAGGCATGAGAGTGGCAGAGATATCGGACCTCAGCTGCAGTGCACACACATTGCAATGTGTGGTAAATGAGGGCATCAGCAGTCAGAGAGCAGTGGGAGGCATTATCAGCAAGTTGAAGACATGTGCAACACACTTCAACCTCTCTGTGCCGGCAAAACAGCATCTGAGGGCCTTTCAGGAAGACCTCGGCCTCCACCAGCGTGCCATCGTTCAAGCTGTTTCCCTCCCGCTGGAACTCCACTCTGCGCATGTTGCACAGGTTGCTGGAGCAGAGGTGTACACAGGAGTCCAGCTGTGGGAACAATGGGATGTCATCTCAAATCTGATTGAGATGCTGGGCCCTGTCGAAGAAGTGTGTCTTGAGATGAGCAAGGCCTCTTTGTCCTGCATTATTTTAAGCACTGCAGAGCTGAAGACGCTGTAGAGGCTCACCCTACTGGCTGGATCAGAACACTAAGAGACAATGTTTGTAGAGCTTGGAGAAAAAGATTGTTCAAGATTGAGGAGCCTAAATGTTTGATGCTGGATCCTCGATACAATGGCACAGGACACACTGATGAAAGCAAAACAATGGCTAAAAGAAAGAACAAGCCATTGCCTCTGAGTCTGAACAACAACCACCGCTGGGGAGCGAGGACTGGATCCTAAATGAATACTGGTGGAGGAAGAGGAACCCTCTGGTGTTGTGGACTGAATGTACACAATCATTCTTGGGGCTGACAGCTATCGTGGAGCTCCTGCTGAGGCAGAGAGTGTGTGACATCTCTGAAAAGCTGAACCGTTACCTCCGGGAAGCCGGTGATTGACAGAAAGAGCGGTCTGCCGCTGCAATGATGGAAACAGAACAAAAACCCACCTCGGTCTCTTTGCACCACTGGCGAGAAAATCTCTCTGCCCCCCCTCCCTCCTCTGTTCCCAGCAAGAGAATACTCTGTCAGGTTGGGACCATTTATGAGAAGAAGAGGAACAGGCTCAGAGGAGAGAAAGCAGCAGAGAAACTTTGTTTTCCTGTGTTTCTACTTGCAGAAACTGGGACTGGGACTGAAAACAAAGAGATGTTGCTACTGTGAGCACAACACTAACATTGTTTATTTCCTTTTTATTTATTCATGCAAGTTTACACATTTTTGTTCCCTCTCAGAAACAGGGAGATGTTGCTATCTGCTCATGAATGCTGTTGCTATGTAAACTAAAAATCTAATTTTCATTCATAAGTCTTGTGATTGTGGAAATGTAGTTAGTGGATGCATTTTTAATGTAAAGTGCTGAAGATAGTGATCAGATTTACTTAAGCAAACAGCAACAATGCAGGCAATGACATTAGTGTTTAAGTTCATTTAAGTTCAGCAATTTTGGATCTCATTTGTTATGTTTAAATTGTTATAGTTTATCAGATGCAAAACACAAACAAACAAGATATCGGCCACGCTGCTCTACAAATATCAACATCAGTGAGTGAAAAACCTGTATCGATCGTCTCTCTCTCTCTCTCTCTCTCTCTCTCTCTCTCTCTCTCTCTCTCTCTCTCTCTCTCTCTCTCTCTCTCTCTCTCTCTCTCTCTCTCTCTCTCTCTCTCTCTCTCTCTCTCTCTCTCTCTCTCTCTCTCTCTCTCTCTCTCTCTCTCTCTCTCTCTCTCTCTCTCTCTCTGACACAAATAACATTTACATTTCTCAGTTGCAAACTGGCATAGAGACACACACAGACAGACAACCATGCACACACAAACACTAATGAGGTGTACAGATCTCAGTTCAGCACACTCTGTGGACACACACACACACAAGTGCACACACACATACATGCAGCCTGCCGGCAGCATTAATTAGCAGAATGTTCTCTGTCCAACAAAATCTAATAAGCAGGCGATGGAGCTGGTTTGCATGGTGCAGTGTAATGAGAGAACGCACCTTTGAAAGGCACTAAAACAATTTTAGTCAGAGCGTCTCTGAGTTGAATATTTATAAGGAGCTGCGAGGAGCAAAACATAGTTAAGCATCCTAACATGATACATCAGGCCCCAGCTTGGCTCCTTTTGAAATACGTTTTGGGGGGGTGGGGGGGAATCACCTCTTCTGTCTGTCAAAAATAAGGAAACAACAGCATGACTCAGCATTCTGCTTCCCCAACTGAAAGCTGCGGTCATGGATGGATGGACTAAAACAGAAAGAGAAACACAATCTGTTCTTTTCTGGTCTCTAATCCTCTGAGGACGGGAGAAAGTGCTGAATTGCAGTTAGTGAGAGAGGCAAAGTAGCTCAAACTTTTGGCAAGGTGAAAGTGAGTTGGTAAACACGGAACTGCCAATCATCCCACACGCTGTAAACATCAGAGAAGCCTTGAGCCAAACCACAGTGAATCCTATATATAACAGGCTGATAAGCCTACTGTGTTGCTACTGCGTTGTTACGCCTGCCTGGTGTGTCAAAGTCAAGCCTTAAGCCTGAGTGGATACGTGGGTCTTATCGATTTCAACATTTTCCACTAGGCTTCATTTCCTCACTGATGCGCTTCAGCCTACCTGGATTAACAGGGCTACCTGGTAATCTGTTGCTACACAGATGGCTCGGCAGGGTGACAGCACAGGGTGACACCATGTGCACACACTGAATATGCCAAATCACAGTATGCTGAGGGACTCTAATGTTGTCAGACCAAAGCTCCATTGTTTAGTATCATCTCCACACAGCACTACACTGATACTGTGGGCCTTCCCTTTTACATGTAAATTAATGCCCATTACATTCAAGCCTTTTCCAAATAAGTTTACATAATGCAGATTAAGTGTATAAGCACAGATACATGTCCCTGTATCTCCCAGTATAGTGGAGTGTTTAATGTGCTGTCAGGTTTGACTTTCCTGCACTGGCCTGATGAAAGCATGAATGCAGACGTCAGCCGGTTAGCTCTCTGTTAACTTGAATGGGGATAAATCTAATCATCTTCTAGACTTTCCAAATGTTATCGGGTCGAATGGATCAAATTGTGATAGTGAAACAGGTCGTTTGGTGGGGGTTGTGAGACGGTGAGACAGCGCTACTGACGGAGTAGGTTACAGAGGAGCCGGTGATGTAAGCACATGTCCACAATGTTTTTGTAATTACTCTCACTTCCAGAAAAGGGAGACAAAATTCCCACACTCCAGCTTTAACTCTAATAAAGAAAAATATGGAGGAAAAAAAAGGCATTTCGACACACACACACACACACACACACACACACACACACACACACACACACACACACACACACACACACACACAAACACAAAGTCACCTCCACGCCTCTTTGTTGCTGTCTGGATGTCTGTCCAATAAACTACTTGGATGACTGGTTGAACCAAAGACATTAGTCATGGTATAAACACTGGGGGTTTTTTTGTGCAGACAGATGGACACACGAGGCTACTCATCCAAAACCTGCTTGAGAAAAGCTGATATTCTGCATAACAAGCACACTGAAGGTGACTTATGAGCAAGATTTCTTGTTGGGGTTATTAGACCTTGAGGTTTGGACTGAAAGCAGAAACACTGTTGGAGCTCAGGACAAAGTTCAGGGGAGGACACTCTTATATTGCACTGATACACCGCTGACCAACTGTTCCCACTGAGATGTGCCTTCATTACACAGAGCCATGCAATACCTCTCTCTCTCTCACACACACACACACACACACACACACACACACACGTCCAACACAACACACAATTATGAAATGACTTCTCTGCTCCCCTCAGTTCACTCACCCCGCGCCTCTTGTCAACACCCCATTCTCTTCCTAAAGTTATATTAATTACACTCTATCAGGGTTATGTCAGTTCAACCTCATTTTAAGCTTGAGGGCTCACTACTTCCTTGTGGTAAAGGTGATGAACATCCACTCCTCTCGCATTTCCTTCTCATTTTCATTTCATTCTGCTAGACTAACGGTTAACTGGTGATGCGCCGCTTTTAGTTTTATGTATTATTTTATGGAGATGAGGCAGAGTGGGGGAAAACTTCAAAGTTTAAAAGTATACCTTCAGTTTGCTGCACATTCAATACATAAATGAATATCCCTCATTTCTATGTGTACCAAAAATCTAATTAAACTGAGAGGAAAAAAATGGGTTTAATATCTGTAATTTTTAACCACTAATTTCACTAAAAGCTCTTGTCTCAAGGACATTCCTGAAACAACTGTATCTTTTTTAAAAATCTGGAAACAAATTGCTGTAATGACAAAGTGACTTTTAAATTCAAACTAGATTAAGATTTATTGAAGTGGACGCTGGATTGGCTGCCAGGGTAAAAAAGAGAGGAGAGAGAGCATCATTCTCTCTAGTCTTTGAACATTCTCTCCCTACAAGCTGCCATTATATTATTTTACCACACAAAGACACACACTCATATCACGCCACAGGGATTCCTTGTATTACATCTACAGTACACTTTGCACACTCTGAAGAAACCTAAATTATTGAGCAAATAGGAATAGCCGAGTGTGAGAGTGTGGGCTCATACGCGGTGCGCTGAGAGGAGTTCTAGTTTCAACAAGCTGGAAATTTCATTAGATTCTATTTCCACTATCAATAATTAAGACAATGCGGCTCGGCGTGTGTTCGCTCACGGCAGCGGGGTTGCTAAAGTGCGGCACACACGCAACCATCAGTTAGTGCAATTAAAATGTATTCAGTCAAGTCTTGCCTGACACACACACAAACCAGTTTAACATCTGCTGACTGGTTGTGGGATAGTGGCATATGGGAATCTTGATAGTTCTCATTTGGAGAAACCGCTGCCAAGAGTATCGAAGTCAAAATCATTTTAAATTGCCGCCTCGGCTTTTCTGCCCTAGCTTAATAGACGGTGTGTATGTGTTTGTGCGTGCGTGTGCAAGCAAGTGAGTGACATTGATGTGAGCTGAGCCTCCAGCAGCAGGGAGCTGTTGGTTGGTGCTACACTGCTTGAGGGGTTACGGTGAAACCTCCCTCCTTGTTTCCCTGCCTCTCACTTGTTCTCTCTCTCTCCCTTCCTCTCCATCTCTGTCAAAAATCTCAGCAGGGAGCTTCATCGGCTTGGCACGGCTAATTGCCGTCAAATCAACGTATCCAGGTCGCTCTCTGACCCTGCGTCCACGTGTCAGTGTGTCTTGAGTCAATCACTGCTGCACTGTTATTGTCTCCTGGTTGACTTTACATCAGAAGGTGAGGGAAACCTGTGCAGGCTACATGCTGACAACATGCTCATTTAACTCCAACAAGACACTCAATCTGGTGTGAAATGTTGGATGGAACTTGAATCTTGTTTAATTTGAAGAATAACAAATGCTCAACACTAGTAGATATTAGCTTACCGCAGTGTCTAAATCAAAGACAAAAGCTTTTCAGTTCAGATTCAGTTAGTAGAGGAGATGGAAAGTGAAATGTGCAGGAATGACCTTGTGTTAATGTGGGAGGAAGGTTTATTTTTTGTCTGTGATTGTAGGGAAA
Organism: Scomber japonicus; assembly: GCF_027409825.1. NCBI lineage: Eukaryota > Metazoa > Chordata > Actinopteri > Scombriformes > Scombridae > Scomber > Scomber japonicus. The sequence continues at coordinate 14,144,614 of NC_070601.1, forward strand.
TGTGATCTCTTCCCCTTCTCCCTCGGGAACATTCGGTTGCACTAAGAGCTGTTTAACTGTGATACCATATACCTTATCCCCCGGTTTACAATATCATCAGTGGTTGCGCAGCGGCCGTGTAGTTCCACACGGTTTCATAACCCAAAGGTCACATGTCAACGCACTGCAGTGGAAAACTTTGTGCATCAGTGTGCATATCAATGACAGTGTCACCTATTTGCTCAATTACTATAACTACAGAAAGTGGTTTAAAGTTAAATGTTATTTAGCACTCTAAGCACTATAAAAACAATAAATGCTAATGGTAACATACATAATCACACTAGTGTAGTTGTAAACAGATATGAGGACACCTTTAAGTGTTTATTAATGTCTTTGCTAACTATAACTCCACTAAAGCCTTCAGGATATGAGTATTTATATAGTGAAATGAATGCTTGATACCACTGTGTAATATATGTGCAATCACATATATCACACATGTCACATCTTATAACTTACAAATATCTAAAACTACTGGTGATACACTGTGTCATTACATCTATGCTACACTGTGTTTTCAAGTTTAAATGAAGTGTTTCTACATCAGTTATGAATGCTTTAAAATGAGGTGTTAACACAGACATTCATAAACACTTAACAATGCCCATAAATCTGTTTACAGCTACACTATAAACCATTTAATACCCCAAGTGACTGAAAATCATTTGCATCCATACACTCCTCCCCAGCTCTTAAAGTTATTGATCCTAGGGTAAGCAATTTGCTCTTATGTGCTCAATATATTACTACTAATCAATATCTCTGCAGTATCTTGACAAATACAACAGAGTAATTAAGGAAAACAAAAGCCACACATGTAGAACGGTATTCTTTTGATCATCTTCCTCAAATGTGGACATAGTCAAGAATACAAAAAATGAAAACAATATGTAAAATAATGCCTATTTCATTAGTACACAAGATCTAATGAATTAGAGAAAATCAGCAACAGGTCAGAAATCCATACTCCCTTATGCTACTGTGCATTTGTCTTGACTGAACTGATAGGACCTGTGGGTGTTCGACAGTAATATACTGCATCCTACTGAGAATGTGGAGGCAGCTGATACAGCCTGCACTAGAAAACTACAGAGACAAAATCAATGTGGAGAGCACATGATGAGGAGAAACCCAGGCATTAGCTCCTCACACTTTGTGGCCTGGTGTTGTTGGAGCGTAATGACTTTGAACAGGACTTGGGGAATGTTGGCAGGAGAGTCGCTTATGTAGGCGGATGCTCCTTTAAATAGTAGATTGCGTATTAGAGTCGCTCAAAAGCTCAAGGTCAATGCATCCTGTTTCATGCGTAGGACACTGAGACCCTTTCCACTGTCTGAGTGTATGTTGCATGTGATAAGAAGCTGCTAAATGATCAGATGACATGATAGTGGAGTCAGGCAGGTATTTAATATCTTCAGTGAGGTTCTCTTTTAATTCTGACATCATTGATTCATCTCAAATTTGTTTCGGAAGACTGTATAAATTGCACATGCCGTGTTATGGATCTAAATCTGAATATCCATACATGAAAGAGTATACAGTAGAAATTGAGAGGGCACACCTTCGTCTTTTAAAACTCATATCATGTAGCCACAAACCAAAACAAAGTAAAGCTCAGTCTCTGCTTTAAAAACAGAGGATGAGTCACAACGAGGAGCAGAGTACAAATAATTTAGTCATCTTTTGTCCTTGATTATGGTGTTCCTGTTCGTATTGTTTATATTCATGCCTCAGTCTGAGTCTTACACAATGTCTACACAGGCTGTGTAGTGAGAGCAGCGTGTGAGCAGATCAGCAGCAGCAGCTTCAGTCCTCTGTCTTTGTCTATGTTCAGGCGCAGTATTGAGTGTAGGTCACCCCCGTTTTAATTCCCTACAGAACACACAATCACTGTAGTTACACGCATAAAAGAGAGGGGGGGGGGGACTTGAAGCCTAAAAATATGTGAAATGTGACCTGTTATGCAGCATGTGTAGACAGCTGTATTGATTAAAATAGAAGCTGTTCCGTGGGGCGCATGTGACGCTGACAGCTCCTGTGTAGACGAGCCTTTAAAGTTGCTGCGTTCAACACACCACGCGGGCTATTTTATCATTGTTAGCCGTTTCACGTGTCGGCGTGTGTCTCAAAATGAAAACCAGAAAACAGTAGTGTTAAAGTAGTATGTATATGGAGTATGTGTATAGGACAATCAAACTGTCACACAATAACAAGAAATCAGCTGTCAAATTCATGCTGAGTATGAGTCCAATTGGAGGATTATTGCATCCAGTGTTAACCTGATTGCAGTCACACTTGAGGCTTCTTAATTTGTTTTAGCAATCAGAACAAAATCCATTAAGTGTGACTGATTCACTAATGCCTTATCATGATACTTAGTCAATCTTTTATTTAGTTTCTTGGTAGCATTATTCTCATATCTAGGCTTGCTCTCAGTCAGTTGGCTCTGTCATTACAAATGTTGAATCATGAAATCACATCATTCCTGTACAGAAATATATGATTGTACTTCTTTTGTACTTGCTACGTCAGATTTGTGACAGTGAGTGAGAAGATAATCTAAGGTCACAACACAACAGAGCCTTGCATAGTAGCAATAACAGGACTAATTTGTCTGAAGCTCTGGGCACCATGCGGTGTCACTGCAAAAGGTTATCTGGGAGATCATGGTGGGTGATGGAAGGCACTGCAGACTCTGTCAAGCAGCAAGCTGTGAACAGTGCCATAAATACACTGTTTATCATTATTAAAGTGGAAAAAATGCAGACTTGACAGATGGAGTAGAAAACAAAACACCTCACAGCAAAGTGCATATAATCAAAATTATTATTATTATTTTTTAGAACTGACATATTTGGTCACTACAAAAACAGCTGTGTGCTTGTAAATTATTATACACTTTCTATATGGGAATTTAAATAAGGGGAAAATATGCTGAGCTTGATTTTAATAGACTGACGTGGTAACTACTATACACTATCTGTGCTTTGGACAAATCTGGAGCCAGATGTATATAAATCATGTGTACACACAAAAAACATGCGTGCACCATTCTTCACACATGAACCAGAATTTATAAAAACAGAAAGTGTGGTGAGAAAATGTGCACTTCACACATATTTCAGGCCAGCACACACATTTTTTAACAGAGCCAGCCACGAGGTATATGAGATGGAGAAGTAAAAATAGGGTGAGAAACACAACCTAAATATAATAATACATTGTTAGTTTAGATTAACTGCACTGGTTGTGTGTTATTTATGCAGCCTACACAATGATCTTACTTTTGTGTTTGACCAATTTTTAATCTTTCTTTCATTAATATTATTTTAGTTTTCTTAATCATGACACATTTTGTAAAGTAGGCTGTGATATAGATGCTACAAACTAATAATTAATGACATTTCTTATGTTCAATAATGATGACAATTCAAGTACATGTAATTAATTAATGATATGGGTGCTATAAATAGGCACAGCTATGAGTAATGGCTGCCATAATGACAGCTGCTCTGGCATTGCTGGAGAACCTCACTGATGCAACATAATCAGTGGAACTCTACTTCATCTTTCCAGTTTGTTTCAGGTATGAGGAGTGCTGGAGCAGGCAGCACGTTGATATGCAAACACATGATTAAGTGATGTCTTCATCTATTAAAGGTTCATAGTAGGAGTGGAAATAAGGATTGTGCATGTGTGCCCACTTTTACAATGACTGAAATTCATAAAACACAACTATGCATATGCTCAATGAAAGGAACGAATATGCATATTTCTGACTTTGTGCATACACACAGTTTGTAGTAGAAAAATTATATCAGCAGTTTGTATGAAAAGTTTAAATTGAGCTGAGACGATACCTTTTCAGAGTTCTAAATCTGTGATTTATTAATAATGCCTGAACATCACATAACAAGGCATCTGGCTAGAATTGGTAACATTAGAAAGCTTATTAGGTGAAAAAAATATAAACGTGTGCACACTGAAAAAAAGCAAATGACAGTGAATTGATTGTCTTGTTTCTGCAGCAGCATTTCCTCACAGTCACAGAAGCAGTTTAAACAGCAGTTTTCCATCTACTGACATGAATGGTGGTAGGGAATTATTTGGGTGCTACAGACAGAAAGAAAGGAGGACTGGAAAATGAATAAAAATGAATACTTGAAAACTGATTACAAGCTATTGTATCTGCTGAGAGTAACTTAATCATTCATTTTCAATCAATTTTATAATAATAAATATTCCAGTGTAGTTATGTTTTTGATAATAAAACAAGTGTAACTTTCATAATGTCCTGCTCTGCACATACACTATCTTGGCCACAACTTCAATAACTGAACATGTGATATCCTCAAACATGTGTAGTTATTTTTCTGTTCAAAAATAAAGAATATCAGCAGATACATATCAGAATTGTCACTATAATTAAGAAATCACTATCTGCAGTAATGCTGTATGGGTCGGCCTCTCTCCCACATACAATATAAAGATTATTCAATTTTCTGAACCTGCACTGACTGAGGGCATGGCATATATACAGGCAAGAGCAATCACACCATCAGTGGTATATAAGTGCTCCTGTAGATTGGATTAAAGAACACTATACAGGCTTGACAGGCTCCAGTTCCTCTCACCCTTGTCTGATGGCAGCACTGCAATGCTAAATTATTTTTTATCAAGGAATCAGTAATCCCTATATCTTTCTGCCTACAGTGAAAGAATGAGGCAAACACAACAACAATATGAGCCCTGGTGTGTCTCAGCTGGACAGAAGAGGACTCAAATGGACAAAGACGAATCGGAGGCCTCAGAGAAACATCAGGGTTGGACCATCATGGACCAACGCCTTGATAATCTGCAGATGTCAGGTTTTGTTGAGAGCACGGGTAGCTGTGATGAAACAGGCCAGTGGCCGTAGGCTGTCCCCTCTGACTCTAAGGGCTTGCTGATTCAATCTCCATCAAAGTGACTCCGCGGGCGCCGCACAGTGCTGATCCCTTGCCTGGCATTTAGTGTTGGGCTTCTAAAAACGGGGGGTGATTCAAGAACGTCGGCTTTCACATAATTCGGCTGGTAGAAGTAATGTTTGAGTCATCTGATTCAAAGGGTCAAACGCTGAGTGCTGCGGGGGCCTGGGTATGAAGATACTAACGTCAACATATAAATGACCTTGCGACCTGTCAAATCTGCAGATAAACCGAAGAGGGATTGAAGAAGGCTCCTGAGCAACATCTTGGAGAGAAAATGCAGATAAAAAATTATATAAATCACTAATACTTTAATTTGACAAATACACTAAAGGATCTGACCTAATCTTATACATCAACTACATGAATGAAAACAACCAGGCTATAGCATGTGATCTGATGAATGAAACTGCCTGACAAGGGGGGAAAAAATGAATGGCTGTTCAATCACAGATGTTCTCTCTGCTTATCCAATCTATGAATGAGAGAAAAGCAGGAATCGTGGTCTGAATTCACAAGCAGACGAGTATGAGTGGTTGACTGGAGGGGGGTTGAGTCAACAATAAACCTTTTAACGGCACTCATGTGAGAACTGCTGGAATTGGGATTTCTTGGCATTATAAAAAATCTATATAATCTGGGGGAAATAATTGTCCTTTCTCACATCCAGCTGGATAAATGGCGTGGAGCTGCCTGGTGTACAGCTGTGAGCCCCTCAGTAAGGCAAGACTGAGGAGAGATGAGGGGGAGGGAGAGGAGCTGAAACCAAGGTGTTTGAGCAGGAGCAGGTCGGGGGAGGGAGCCGTCTGACTGTTCACTGTCTGTTTGTGGTAATACCGTCGCATAATGGCAGTGCGTGTGAGCCCTTATCCATAGATCCAACATCGAAATGACCTACATTTATTCAATGGCACAGTGCCTGTACAGCATGGCTGTCAAATAGATTCCATTAGTACAAGCTAAGGTTAAGCTGGTATATCTGGATGATACTGGCAATCATAAAATATTATATATCAGACAGTTATATGACTGACTGCTGATATGATGTCCACAGCAGCCTGTAAAACGTATGTGTATGAATGCTTCCACTAAAAACCTGATGTATCAAAGTGATTTCTGTACATCCTGAATGATTTTATTGAAGGTCGCCTACATTTTACTTGACAGTTCTAAACATTTTGATAATGTATACTCGAGTTGACTCAATTTCATTTCATTTTTTAAAAAAGTCACTGCACAATATATATTGAGTGCCAATAAATCAATAAGTAATAATACTTGCCTCCATAAGTATATGTACTATAAATGAAGATCATAAAAATAGACAACTCATTTGTTTCATAAAGCCATCATCAAAGCTTGTTTTCAGCCATGCTAGTGCTGTAGCTTTAGGGATGGTTCACACAGACATATACAGAAACAGCTACTGCTTTCAACTGAATTTGATACAGACATTCATGTTCTGCACAGGGTGAACTGCAATCACTGTGGTGATCCTGACCTTTATCTAGCACCATCATCAGGTCAGAATCTGTATCTGTGTGATACTTTGATTTATAGTTGATGGTAAATACTAGGGATGGCTCAATACAACTTTTTCATGTCTGATACTGCAACTTGGAATATCTGCCGATACCGATATCAATCCGATACCTTCTTTTCTCCTCTGTTAAGTTGTTAATAATACATATAGTTTGTATAGATGTACTTTGCTTAATATGGACATCTAAAATTACCATGTTGAAACTGTGCTACAAATATTCTGCTCCCCTAAACGAAGAAATAAAATAGCTCATGATGTTCCTCAAGCCATAAGATCTTTATTTAAACTTCAAATCAGTGCAAATTGCAAACTTAAATGTTTCATCTTTCACATGTAACCTCTGGGGTTGAACTGTATGTAAAACAAGCAACACTAAATGCAACGTGGAGATATTATGAATATGGATGCCCAATCCAACCATTTTTTGTGTATTATTTTGTCATTATTAAGGCAAAAGAACTCAATTTATGTCCATTGACATTATAATGAATAGGCTATAGGCTTAATATTAGTTTGCATCCAGCGTGCTGCGTGGACTTCATTACATCTGCTGCACCGCTGCTACCACAATTATGAAGTTTATACAGTTTGTGACTGTGACCCTCATAAAAGTAATATTTTACACATCTGCATTATATAAACTAACGAAATTCATTAAAGTAAGTCATTTGGCGACTTCTAAGTCATTCAGTTAAACTAAGTCTGTTCTATAGTCGCTCCGCTGGAGAGGCTGCGAGCGTGAATGATCACTGGAAGTGATCGAACTTTCTTACTTTTACTGGAGTAAAGAGTTGAATCAGTACATCTTTTTTACACAAGTATCTGTAGTAGCTTTGCCTCCTCTGCAAACCACACAGGCAACTTTTCTCTTCCTTGCGTGCAAAGTAATTCCACACAGCTGACATAAGAGCACTAGGCTAATTCACTGTCACTGTCACTCTCTGCAGCAGCTGCATTTCTGTTTATGGCTTGTCGTGCAAAGTTAAATTGAGCATTTGGAGTAAGTATCAGATAGTTGTTTTTTTCAATGTCCGATCCTGAAATTTTGACCAATATCGGACCAATAACAATCCTGAGTATCGGATCAAGCCATTCCTAGTAAATACTCATAAAACTAATGACATGTACTTTATGTTCAGTGCCAGTTAGCAAATCTTAGCATGTTATTAAAACAAATGAAATATTACATCATTTTAGCACTGGTATTGTGGGCATGTTTGCATGCTGACTTCAATATTAACTGTAAGCACCTCCATGCCCAAGCACAGCCTACAACAGCCGCTAGCATGTAGACACTTGGTCTTTTTTAATTAGGTTTTACACAATTACAGTAGGAATTAATTTCTAAGAGGCGTGAATTCAAATGATTGTTGTACTCCCCTGAAGGGTTCCACATCATTCTGCAGTACAATATATGAGATCCTGTTGTCCTCATAATGGGTGTGCCTATGAACATGTGTTAGTATGACTCTACACCGGCATCACCAAATCAATTTCCTCTGCCTTCGTTGAACTTGGCAAATTAACTCAGATTCAGATTCGGCTTTTGATGACACTTTCAGGATTGTGTGACTGTGTCCCGGTAGTCTGTTCTGTTCTCCAGCTTTGAGCCCCATAGGCAGACATGCCAGGACGAATTTGAGAGTTGCGATGATATATTACGGCTCTTTCGACGGTTGCCAGGACAACACTATGCTGTTCTGCACACAGACTTTTTTTATAGGGATGGGAAAGTGGGGGTGTGATAGACAGGAGGAAATACATCTGAATAGCACAAAAATGTACATGTGGTCAGAGTGAGGTACAGTATATAAAAATATTGGTGGAGAAGCACACAGCAAAGGTATTCCTCTTCTTTACATCCCTCTCCTTTGAGTGTTTTAAACCACTCAAGTGTATAATTGCAGCAGCCAGGGAGAGTAACTATAAATCTGCTTTCCTTGTAAATGACCAATCTGTAATTCTGTAGCCTCTCCCTCTGCCAGCAGCCTGGGGAAGCCATTGAAGAGACTCATTATAAAAAAAGGGATCCACTGCGAGCCATGAACATAGAGGAAATCAAAGCCTTTGCTCAAACATGAATCTGTCCATGTCACTTTAGATTGAGTGTGGAGAGCTTGCTTATTACGTTGCTTTCTCTCACACTCATGAGAACTGATGAGAGCGAGCCAATGGCCCGAATTCAGAGTCACATGCCATTTGCCAGGCGACCCCCTTCATTTAACTGAACCAAGATGGGTTGAGTCTATGTTGGGACCTCTAATAATTGACACCATTTTAGGGCGGTCAATTGAGAATCATTTTTTACGGCGTCCTAAAGAGGTAACACCCCCTGCAGAGAGACAGACAGAGGGTGTTGGAGACAGAACTAGGGCCATCCATAATTGAATAGTTGTCAAGCTGCTGGACTAGATTCAAGAGGGCGCAAAGGAAGAAGCCATCTGATATTCTGCACCTGATTTCTCTCTCTCTGACACCTTCATTTACTCTCTCTTGCCTGCTCACTCACTTCATCTCTCTCACATACACATGCCACAATTAATTTAGGATAAATGCTGCTTCCTGCATCCCTGCACTCTTTTTGTCTTGTGTAACTTCTTAAGGTTAACTTTGTGTTACCCCTTATCTCTCCCCCGCCGCATCTGCTCTTCTACTTTTTTTCACTTTTACCCGCATTTCCCTCTCTGCTGCTCATTCTTTCTCCTATCATGCACACGTCTTTCGGAGACACAAGCTGTCGACTGTATGCTCTCAAACACGGCTACATCTGAGAACGTGAAAGGGAGTTCAAGCAAAACAGAGCTAATCTTGTTTGCACAGCAGTGGATCTACGAGAATTGCTCTTACAGAGGAGAGTTTGTCACACCGTCCAACCCCTAGAGTCATATCATCATCAGTCGTCATGTCTGACATGCTTTGAGGCTATAGAGCCTCATTGACTAGGTGCTTGTTATTCTTAAAAGGCAGTTCACACAATATGGTGGAGCTGAATTAGCAGCATTGACTGCGACAGAATAATGGCCATCATAAAGACGAGCAGTTAAAAAATGTGCTATTTAAACCCTGGTATGTATCCAAGGGTTCAATGGTTTGTTTGGAGTTTGGAGTGATGGACATCTGAGAGTTGATACGACACATGCAGTGATGTAATCAGGAGACACACGACAACACCAGTAAGGGTTAGGGTTCTATAGATTAGAACATTCTGGCTCTGTTTCGGTGGTTGCACGGCGCCTTTCATTGGCGGAGTGTATTGAGCGGGAGGGAGCGTACACTTGAATGAGGGAGTTCAGGTAGGCGGGAGCTGTTTTAGTTGCTGTTTTGTAAGCGAGTGTCAGGGTTTCGAATTAGATGGGATGGGGGATGGGATGGCAGCCGGAGCGAGTCGAGGGATATGAAAAGCGGGGTGAAATGTGCCGCTTTGGGATGGTTAAAGACCGGATGTGCTGCAGCGTTCTGGATCATCTACAGAGGTTTGAACATACACGTGGAGAGGCCTGCCAGTAAGGAGATACATTAGTCAAGGTGTGATATTAAAAGAGTCTGTAACACGAGTTGTGCTGCATGCTCAAACAGGTAGAGTCTGAGCTTTCTGATGTGGTACAGGGCAAATCAACAAGACTGAGCAATTAATGCCACATGGACCTTAAAGGTGTTTCTGTAATTTTGTATGTCAGCCTAAGTCACTTAAAACAAGGCCAAATAAATCAGATCATTTCACTGTAAAGTAAATGACAAAATTCAAATTTACGACATGAGCTCAAACAGTTTATTAATCAATTAGTCAACTGACAGGAAATAAATGGGTAAATATTTTGATAATAAATCTTCATCCAGCTTCTTAAATGTAAGGACTGACTGCTTGTCTTCCACTTACAGTATATTATACTGAATAATATATGTCACCTTGGACTGTGGTCTTTTGTCATTGGCATTTTCTCAATTCTCATCATTTTGTTTAAAATTACAACTAGATTCCAGTACTGATAATAATTGCTTGTTGAAGGTGTATATACAATTCAGATTTATATTAGATAACATGTCAGAGAATGGATCATCTATAGCAGGGTCTGATGCTGATGATTTTGAAGTGTAATGCCTATAGGTGCCTAATCTGAGCTATTTCTAGCTGTGTTAAAGTTGACTTATGTCTTTTAAGAGTTATACTGAGTGATCATCACAATCTCAAGTTTCTACATTAATATGAGACATTTAAAGGCAAAAAGAAAAAATAATCTTGGTGAGCATCGCTGCAGCACGACCAACTTTCATCTATTTATAGCGTGACATTTGCGGTCTCATTTGCTATTTGACAGTTAGAGCTTTTACCATGTACTAAGCTTATAGATTTCTGGAAACACCTCAGACCCCGAGAGCCTGCTCTTTAGTATCGAAAGCAAGATACTGTGATTAGTCTATGTGAATCACTGAATGGAGAGACATAGAGTAAATATTTGCTGCGTCGTTAGAATAGTTTATTTTTACTAAGTGAATTTTTTAAGCTGCCTTTAAGACCGGATCTAAATGTGTAATCTCTAGTTTAGGCTATTTATTTGCAGCACTGAATGTATCAATTAATAACTAAAAGGTAGTCAACTGAGAAGCACTGATTGATTGATTGATGTTATATGACAATTTCATCAAACTAATCCAGCTCTGGCAGGGTGTTGAGTGCTCCCATAAAATAAAAAGTCAGGATAACACAACATCAATCTCTGCCTTAGTGTCTTGTTGGATAATGTCTGGCCCTACTCGCCACTCACTTAATAAAACTAAATTAAACTCTGTACATCAGAAATAAATATATAAATGTATCTACATTACATTAAACCTTCTCAGTAGATTATTAGGTCTGGGGCTATGAATGATGCTTAAAATAAACTACATCAATACAAAACAAAGAAAATAAAATAAAGAAAGACACCCTACGATAAGACAAAATACTCTATGGTATATAACCTGAATATCCCTCACCATAGAAAATCCTATGAACAATGTAAAACTTGATCCAAGAGACTCAGTCCTGTACTTTCAAACACCCACGGTTCTAAAACTGAGAAGGGGCCATGTGAATTCTCATGGGGAGATTCAGAATAACCCTAACCACCTTGTTTTGAGAAGAGTTCATGCCTGGGTCACCATTGCTTTCCTGGACAGACAATGTTAAATTCTGGCTAAGAAGGGTGCTCTTTGATTGACCTCAATGAGCATCTTTTCAGCTTGGCCTACTCCTGATATTAGTCCAACAAACATCCAACACAACTGACTGTCCTTAGCTGCAAATGTCACCATCAACAACATTAAAACCAGGGACCGTTTCAGTTTTACCTTTGACCCAAACAGTTTGGGTTCCCTTTTTCCCGTCATCCACCTGCTGACTCAGAGAAGCTCTGCAGTCAGTGTACTTTCAACCATGTTTTTATCTTTATGAGAAACCAGTACTACAGTGTCATCTGCATATAAATTATGTTTTCTGACTAAAACATAATCCTTGATTGAGGTATCCAGCCAAGATTCACTAATGCATACAAGTCCTTTTGCAGATGAATCATATCTCATTGATCTTAGGTAGGAGGATTGTGGTATTTAAATGAGGCAGGTGCAGTCCCCTGTTGGAGAAAAGCGAGTCCATGCTCATATTATCCAGGCACAAATCTGAATCATCTGAAGGCATCTGTACCAAGGGCAGGTGTGGTCTCCATTTTTCAGGCTGTCCCACAATGTTCTCCCCGTGGGATGCCTTTGCTCCCGTTAGGCCTGGTTCTGGTCCACCTCCCTCGGCATTTTCCAGCACTCTTCCTCCCAGATGATAAGCCTGCATTGAAGTGTGTTTAATCCCATCTCCGCTGGCCTTCTTGGAGATAAGATGACCCTGATGTAATGTCACCAGCCAGGGGCACTGATGTACTGTATATCCCTCGATAAACGCAGACAGAAGGATATGATTAAAGAGTTGGTCTGATGTTTGCCACCTTCCTTGATTATTTCGCTGGGTCAGGTACTAACAGGGATACAAGAAAATCAGGAGAGTTTTCTTTCTATAGCCAAAATGTTTATTGGCAATGTTTTTGTGAAGGATTCCATAGACTACAAATGCCACCAACACGCCAAACTTGCCAGAATTTCCAGCCACTACTGAGCCACCCAACCAGTGACTGCATGGTTGATTGTAGTTAATTACAGTGCATTCATCAAAACAAGATCTGAAACAGGTGTTGTGCTTCTTGGTCTGGCTTTTTTTTTTGTCATTTGCATTTTCTTTGGATGAGTACACATTTGATCTTGAAAATCCAACCCCTTGCTATTTTGTGTGTAATTACATTGAGAAGCATTAGCATCTAAATAGACCATATGGCTATCTTTAACAAAACACAGCCAGAGGGAGAAAAACAAAACAAAACCCCAAATCCAAAATCTGGCAACATTCCAGCATTTACTGTAAAGCCACATAGCAGAGTGACTCTGTCAATTACTAACTGAATGTAAAATGATTCATTCTGAAGTTTCTTCCTTTTACCCTCAGCTTTATTGCTCATTATGGAGCCTAATACGGAGTACTTCAAATGTTTCTCAAATAGATGGTTCTTTGCTAAAGTAAAATTACCACAGAGAGGTTTCAAAACTATATGAGAGGAATCATTGTTGTGTTACATTACAACTCTGCTATAGTAAGTAGCACTGTGGGGGGGGGGGGGGGGGGGGGGGGTAATATATATTTACACATATATACACACAAGCTTCCAGTCTAAATCTGTGTGTATGTTTGTCCTTTAAATAATTACTGGTTAATTTGTTTGCCTGTGCCTTATGATTTAATTTATCCAGGAGTTTTTGATTTTATGGGATTATAATCATACAAAATGTATCATCATGTTTCTTCAGCACAACTCATAACATATACACAAAAACACATCAAAAAATAAACATGCACTACCAACCACTACATTATGGAAAATGACTACTGCAGTATCCTCTCTTCTCTTACACGTGCACTGTCATTTTATCCATCACTAAAGATTAAAGCAATATGCGTCACTCTGCTTTTCCAGGTGTTGATTGAGTTAAGCAGAGGCACAGCTCAGAGAACATTTATGGGGTAATTATACAATAAATAACAGTCACTCATATTACACAGAGCCTTAAGCTATGCAGGTGAAAAATGACTTACAAGATCAGAATACCACATCTACAAGACCCTCTTATTATTTAAACAGTCTGGAAATCAAGTCTGTCAGTACAAAACAGTACTATTAAATATAAAGTAATAACAATGCTTTGGGAAAATATGTGAAACCGTAAGGGTGGCCTTTGACAAAAATCAAAATGACATAAAAGTCAAATTGGAGAATAACTTGCCTCTTCTGAATTTGAGATTGCTCTTCAAGCGAGTGCAGTAAACAGCTCAGCTTCTAAATGTCAAGTACGGGGATTTGGAATAAACTTCTACACCTTACTGTAAATGACAGCTACTTCTACAGAGGTCATAGAAATGTGAGCAGTGGAGGGCAAAAAAATAGCAGTACTGGTTGAGGAAGTGAAGGCACAAATCATAAAGCATTAAGAAATGTGCTGGAGATTGTGCTGACGAGCAGAATCTCCTTCACGGACTGCAAAGGACAGTGGGCGATGCGTTTATGCAGACCCCGGGTCAGAGGATTAAAGAGAAAAAGATTGCCTCCTAGAAACCCCAATGGTCCACTACTGGAGGAGCAATCAGCTTGCGGCAATGACATTTCCCCTGGAGTTCCAACACAGCAGACAATAGGTATAGGGCCTAAGATCTGTTTGTGTGTGTGTGTGTGTGTGTGTGTGTGTGTGTGTGTGTGTGTGTGTGTGTGTGTGTGTGTGTGTGTGTGTGCGAGCGCCTGAGCCTGAGAGTGTTGGATTGCGGGAAGGACAAAAGCCGTTACGCAAAAATGGCCGCGTTGTAACTTGACTAAATTGAATGGTCATGACTTGAAATCCTTTAGTCTTAATTATCTCATGTTTGAGTCCCTTGCTTTGTTTTTATTGCAGTATTGCTCAGAGTTAGACAAATAATACTGCCTGAGATTTAAACGGAACATAAATATAACACTTTGTTGTTAGCAGATTACATGATTTGAAGTGGAAACTGCAAAGATAAAATCATGACAAAGGATCTCTGATTAACTGCACAGTAATACTTTCTTATCGTTAAAAAGATTATAAGAGCGGTCTGTCTCGCTGAAACAGGTGTATGACCTTCCCTGGAGATGCTCTGAGTCAGGTGAGAGGAAAACACTGAGGTAATTAGAGGCACAGGATACAAATGGTAATGAGGCCTTCCCCCCCCCCCCCCCCCTCACTGAAGGGTCCGACAGTCAGAAGCCCTCTGGTTCTTTTTATCCAAGTCTCCCGTGGGCCAGCCAGTGGAGGCAGGGCGTTTGGCCGTCATTGATTTCCCCTCTCCAATGCACCGGTTTTGAAGATCAATGCAACATGAAGGTATTTGTGTCCTCATTAATGCTGTTTGCTCAGCGGATCGATGCAGACTGAACCCCCAGCTTGGCTAGGCTGACACACACACCGGCCTACAGAGACATCAGACCTGTTATGGTCAAGTCTAATGTCCTTAAATCCTTTAACGCAGTACTAATACACTACAAAAATACTCCATTTTGAGTGAGAGTCCTCTATTCTGAACATAGGTCAACTAAAAAAACAAAGTATAAAATGTGAAAGTAGAGTAGTTGGTCCCATGTTCCCCTTTATGTTGCTTTCTGGTACCAACATGTTTTTATAGCCTTCAAACAACATTCTTGTTTGGTTAATTAGTTCAACAAATATTCCCGGAAGGTTTCCACATAATGTTATCTTGTTGTTAAGCGATGCTGTTCACTAATAGGAGCGCTCACTAATGGTTCCTGTGTGCTGATTTTTAAAAATACCTCCACAGAACATCTGGAGAACCTGCTTGAAGGTGCTCGCAACTGTGCAATATTCTACTGAGTTAACAAGAACACACGAAAGTTCCTGGAGAAAAATTTCAACATCAATCATCAAAATATTAACTGTTACTATAACTGTCAGATAAATGTGGTGGAGTAAAAAGTATAAAATGTCCATCTGAAAAGCAGCGGTGAAGTACAAACTTGTACAAAATGGATTTTTTGTATGAAATTTGTAGAAAACATAAAATAAGAGATGCTGCAGGGTGTTAACTCAAGCACTGGAAACCAAAGGCCAGCTGTAGTATTTATGATACAGATCGAGCTTCTTACTTGGTCACTATGGGTCTTTTTCCAGTTCAGTAAAGACTATAAAACAAGGTTATAGGTTTCATATTGACATTTTCAAGAGGACGGAAAAATAAGCTGATATCTCCACTTTGCCTGTTCCCCCAAACATTCTTCTGTAACGCTTTATCACACGCTTTTAACCTTTGACCCCACACATCTATGTCTCCAAGGATACTATCATCTGTAAATGGTCTGTAAACCGTCTTCAACTGAGTCTACATCACCTCTTTCTCTCTGGTTTTCCTTATACCAGCATGAGTGTGAATTACACACACACACACACACACACACACACACACACACACACACACACACACACACACACACACACACACACACACACACACACACACAATCTTTTAAGACCACATCACTGCCACTGATCCAGAGCTCCTGTCACACATCAAATGTCAAAACAAAAATCTCCCCGACAGCATCTTCTTTCATTATCCATGAAAAAAAGCCATCTGTTTGTGAGCAGAGATCACATTTTAACTCTTTCCACAGATCAGGAGCCAAAGAGGGTGACTCTCTGGTTCCACTGCCAGGTGCTAACTTAGCTGGTTAAGCTGTTGAACAAGCAGGAAGAGGCTGGCCTAATCAGGATTTTGGTGGAAGTGATTTATTCAGTAATTATTATTGTTTGATAAATTAGCAAACAATACATATACTTGAGATGTTACAGAGAAAGGTGTTTCAGGTGTTTAACTGAGATTTCATGGATGTTTTGATATTACATACTGTTATATAGCTAAAAACTGTTTTCAAGTACAAAGTCTTCCATCCAGCAATCCAAGATATTGGCCATGAGTATTGGTTTAAGTTATTTGTTTTGCTTTTCTGCAGCAACAATTAAACACAAAGAGATTCTCAGCTAAAAAGCACCGTGGGACTGAACAGTTTCATTCTTCTTTTGCCAAAATACAGCATACTTGATGTGTTGCAATCATATGGCAGTAACAGTGGGTGGCTGAGTGAATTTATATGGTCATTAAAAGTTTGCTATAACTCCACTGCAGTAACAACAATCATCAGTGATAAAAACACAGATGAATGGTTTATTTCCACTGGGATCCTCAAACATATAACAAGTCAAACACTGTGCTCATACATATAAAACTAGAACTATCAAAAATTATGAAGTCTCATATGTGCCATAGTGAAACTTTACCAGCCTATAGTTGTTATGCAAGGAAGATTAATCATTTGAATACATATGTCATTGTTAAAGGTCGCTACATGAACTCTCCCTGAACCAGCACAGTTGATGCCACTGGTTTAAACTTTCACTGTGAAGCTCGCCTTCTAACTCGTCAAAACAATACCAGCTGTCATGCCAAGTCATGATCTGCATGCAGTATTCAGAAGCAGCATATGCACGCCAATAGATTATTTAAACGGTGGATATTCCGTCATAGTCATTCACAGACAGTCGTCAGGGCTGTGAATACTAACGCTGTGCTCAAATGTTTACATCAGATCCTGTGGCTGAATCGATGCTGAGTAACATCTGTTTATACAACACTGCTCAGACATGATTCTTTTCTTGGAGGAGATGAAGACTGAGAGGAGGAGGAGGAGAGGGCAAATAGTGAAACCACACACACCTTCTAATGTGAACTATCTCCCAGTTAGTCTTTAGGGAAGTGAGCTACATCCTTCCCAGGTTGCCCTACCCAGTGCAGACTATAATGAACATCTTTCCCAGCCACCCAGCGACTGCATCACTTCAAAACTGGACTTCACAGCAAAGGAAACCTTTGCGGCTCCCCGCCCCCCTTCAGGGCTCTAAATGGGTGCCCTTAGTGATTTGCTGCTGCAAAATGCTCCAGATAGAGCCGACTCAGAACTAAAAATTACCCACTGTGTACTTCAAGTGTTAGACAATGTAAAAGTCACCTTTCACACATCTGTGTATCTTGCATTAACACTGCAGTTGGTTCTGTCCGGTGCAGCACACAACTAAACCTAATTCAAACACTGTTAACACAAATCTTAAGTGTTTTAAAGCCATACTTATGAGTCTAAAGGTGGAAAAGAGACTAAAACATTACTTTAGGAGAGAGGGAGTGACAGCAGCAGACATTCTAAGCTAAGACTAAAGCTGAGCACACACAGACAACCCTGTACTCACCATCCTTGCGGTGGTAGGTAATCTCCACCTTGCGCTCCTCTGAGCCCAGCAGCGCCTGGGCCACCTGGGCCACTGCGTGCCGACTGGTGAACTGGCCATGCAGGAAGTCACAAGTGCACGGCTTCTGCATGACGTCCGGCCGGGAGAAGCCCGTCATCTCACAGAAGCCGTCATTACAGTAGATGATAGCGCAGTTCTGCACCCGGGCATTGGCTATGATGAATTTCTTATCTGTCAAGGAGTGAAGGGGAAATTGAAGAATGTTAATTTGTTCATGAGAGAACATCACATCATTTTACAAGTCCAATTTACTGTAAATTGGTTATTAAAGAAATGAATACATAAACAGGATAAAAGAGATTATGAAAATTGTTTTAATCCACAAACATATGGTTTTATGAGAGATTATCCTCCATTGCATCCCTAAATATAGCTGCTCAGCTGTTCAGCTCTGTGAATAAACACTGAAACTTTATAAGCAGAATGGATTTATTAAACTTATTCAATAAATTGTGTTCATAATTATGACAGCTAGATTATTGCACTTTCTGTTGTTGACAAATAGAATCTATCCTTTGTAGCTCATGTGCATCGCAAGCCATCTTCTTTGTTTGGGGAATCCTACTCTACTATTCCATATTTTAGTTGAAATATAATAGCATGTGAACGGAGCCCGTTCTCCCACATTTTCAGCTGTAACAGCAGATTTATGGCACAAGTGATTACTCCTTTTGCTTTATTCAATAGGCCTCCAGCATGGTGTGTAGCAACAAAGCAGAGAGAATATGAAAACTCAACACAACTGGAGGATTTCATGAAAGCGACTGAAGACATTTCTGGGATATAATCTGAAAATAATCCAATCTTGTTTCTCACATTCAGGTTTTTAACTTACAATTTCTACTGGAGGATATGAGTACAAGAGCAATACAGAACTATAAGACAAGCAGGCTGCTGGACAAGATAACTGGATATTTAACTTATAATTACTTTTCATAGATCTCTAACATATAGCTCATGGAAATCAATGGAAAAACAGAATTAGTCTAACAACCTGTATCAAAAGAGGGCCTATTAAGCTATTATTAATTATTGTAAGGATGCAGCAGGACACAAAAGGAAGGCAGCACAATACAGCGCACCCACACAACACTGGACAGCAGGAGAAGGTACTCACTTTGTCCCTCGAATTTCCGAATTATTACTCCCAAAAATGTGTTTTGTGGCGCAACATGACCCCTCCGGACAGGCATGATTCCCCTCCAAAAATAATAATGATAAAAAATCTTTGGCTGTCCAAGTGAGAGCAAGCCAGTCCCCCAAAACGCCTTCCGTCAAGTTCTAGCGGGCGACAACCAAAGCCAGAGGGGCTCCCCGTTTTCTTTGTCACCAGTCAGTCATCCTCGTAAGAAGAAAAAAATCTCCCCTTCTCTGCTTCTTTTTTTTTTCTTTCTTCCCCTTACCCCCCGTGTTTCCCCTTATTTCAACTCCGACGGGTCCCCGGTTGAGTGCATCGCAGAGGCTTCCCTGCGCTCCTCGCCGATGTGAAGCTGGAAAGAAAGGAGTCGGTAAACCGCAGTTTAACCAACATTTCACCGTCGCTCCTCGAAAGCGCTGTGCGTGTTTTGCGCCCGTGCGTGAGCGGCTGCGCGTGTGCGCGCCGGGGTCTATTGTTGTGAAGAGGAGACTGATGGTCTCTGAGGCCAATGGCTGAGAAGCTGACGGACACTGTAACTGCGAAGGGGAGAAACCCACATGGATGCGTAGACAAAGCAGCAGACGGAGGCAGAGATAGTAGGGGCAGGGCTGAATGGTAACTGAGTAATTGTAACGTAACTGCTAGCTCAGTTGCTACTCTCTATTGTGTTTAACGAGCTGCGTTATAGTTAGCACACGTCGAATTCAGCTACCTTTACCCATCTTCTTCCACTCACAGCAGGTCAAATTTAGCCTTTTTAAAAAAAAATATTTCTCCTAAAAAAAAAAGTACTAACGTTACTTCAATTTTACGACATCAGCGTTGAAAAGGAGCAGCCTAATTAAACAAAACGACAACAAATTATGTAGAAACATAACTTTTGACGTTAATGAGTGATTACTTTTGGCGCACCTGTGACTACTTTGTGAGTCACGAGCTCCGGCGGTGCTGGGAGGGCTGACGTCAGGGCAGCGCGCGCAGGTGTATCGCGTGTCTCATTAATGTTGAGCCTCTGGACACTATTAGGTCCAACCCGCCGTGTGTTTAAATGTCTCGTCTTGCCTCCAGTTTCCGATTTACTTTCCTCACGTTGTTTGCATAAAAATGTGCCGGGGATACACTGACAGAGCAGAGCTTAGAGTAAGGAGGCCCGCTGCTGTGTACGAGCAAGGCGCTGACCATGGTGCTGCACGAGATGTTTCACTTTCACTGCTGCTGCTGCTTCTGAGGAGTGAGGAGGCACGGGGAAGACTAGTTGCTTTTACAGCAGGACACATGACATGCTGTAATTAGGAGACACAACAACATGGGAGGTTGCCATCATCAAACCTGAGACAAGTTCCATTACAAGTAGTTGGGCTTTACCTCTGATGAAAAAGCATCAGTCACATTTAAGCCTGGTGATCAAATCTTCCCAATTATCCCCAGAATGTGTTTCATAGTAAACAGAGACAGAGCAAGAGAGAAGAACAGGAGAAAAACACTCTAATGAAGCACAGGTGACTTTGGGTCAGGTGATATCAGAGAGGCAGACAAGTGAAAGTAACATTAAAGGGAATATGCACTCAAAACAGAATTCATACATTAGTTCTATAACATCTTAGGCTGACAACAAACAAGAAAATGAGATACTGATGTTGGAGCTGGAATTGGTTATAGCCTCTTCACAAAGCAGAATACGTGATTCACATCAACATCACCAGGATGGAGTCAATTTTCACTATATCCCACAGGACATTTTATGTTTATGTATTCAGATTGTAATACCACAGTGGACAAATGCTTTCTTACAAGTAAAAGTACTACATTCAATATGCTACTTAAGTAAAAGTACAGAATATATATCAGAAAAATATACTTATAGTAAAAGGATTCATTATATAGAGTCACTGCAACCAGTATTATTACTATTCATATTATATTATTGGATTATTGTTGTAAATTTTAAGTCATTTATAAATTGGGTAAAAGCAACATATTTTATTTGATCATTATATATTTTGTATGTGAAATCAATGGAAAGTCAATGGTATGAAGTCATTTAAAACATAAAGTAGTGACTAAAGTGAATGTACTTTTACTTTCACCACCACTGTACTGCAAGGGATTCCTAATAACAACTGTCATTGCTTTTGCTCATTTGGATGACAATAAAACATGAATCATTGTGGTAGAACCAGTCCAACAGAGACTAAACATGCTTAGTTTGCATAAAAAAGCCATATTCAAAGCCATTTATTCAAACATCAGCAGGTAATCTGGACTGTATGTTTAAACATTTTAATACCCTCTCTCCCTTCCTCTCCACTTACTTCTTACTCGTTCCACTCTCCTTTCGGATTCAATCTATTTAGCTGCCTATGTGTCTTTCACTCTCTCAATCTCACACACGCACAGGCAAACAAACACACCCAGATTCTAGTGAAACATCTGTCCTGGTCTTACAATAGCTCTCCCTCCATCTGGTCCATTGAGAAAACGATTTACAATACACAGACATTTGGAGGAGGGAGGGGGGGGGTGTAGGGGTGTGGTTGGAGAGAAGGCTGCATATGCTGCTTTTTACGACATTTTGTTTTAACACTGACTACAGTAGATTCCATGTGAAGGCAGCTTTTTGTTCAGCACTTTTCTCCTTGTAATACACCGACAGCTTTCTTTGGATATGGAGTGTTACATTTTTTCCCCCCTGCAGCTTGTAACCTGCCTATTTGCAAAGACTCTATTGGCTGCTGTAGTGTATCACTACTAATCTGCAGTTTGTTTCACACATCCAATTTGCTACTACAATTAACACTGTAATGATATTTGAATCCATAAAATAACAAGATAATCCACAACACAAATCCTGTTTTTTCTTTTCCCCCTTTCTTTTTCCCCCCTCTCCTCCCTCTCTCTGTCTCCATCACCCAGCAAGCACCACTCAGCGACTCACAGCAGTGAAACGGTAAAGGGTAGGCCTGCCCTTAAGTCATATTCACAGTAAAAGGAGTGACAACATTAATTAATTGTGTTTTAGCTTGTAATATGCTCACTGAATGGACAGCTGGTGGTGAAGAACACATTTTTACTGAGAGGAGAACATAATTCTTAAGTAGTGAGTATCTCCTGCACACATACATCTAAAACTAAGTGTCTTTATTACTGTGGTTCAATGCATAAATGAAGAATATTGCAGAAATAAAGGGACACTGTATGTACTTAAACACTTTAGGGCACAATATTGCCCAACAAAAGCGAGCATGCTCCAGGTTAAGAAAAAAGGCTGATTCACATCTTGAATGTAAGACCAACAAGACAAACAAAACCTGTACTCAAACAGCCATCTAGAAGAGATGTGTTTGCACTAAAAGCTCTTTCTACCCAGACCTCAATTTGAGACTTTCATTATTTCATCACTTACAACACAAAGGCAGAGGGAAAGTGGGGAAACAGCCACATTATTGCCCTTGAGCCAGGCCAAAAGTCACAGTGAAGCTATTGAACGTTACAACCTACAGAGCCATTTCACACATTGGACAGCTCCATGCGCTTTAACCCTTAAATGGCACCATTTTGTTGCCATGGGTAACAATGTGCATCCTTTGGGCACTTACAAGAAACAAACTATTATTTTGTTCAATTAACCACCAGCCATCATGAGGTGGAACATTCACAGTCTCCAGAGGATAAAGTCAGGACATCACCAAGTCAGTAGGCTTCATCCTCTGAGTGCTATGAATGTTCAAAATGTCATGGTGATCCACCCAATAGCTGAACAGATATTTCAATCTGAAGCAAAGTGGCAGCCCATTATCAGCCCATCCAATAGAACTTTTTGTTGCATTCTACAACTCATTGCTTTCTTGTGTTCTAACACTAAACAATGAAGTATTTCCCATACATTTCAATCAGGCCAATCCAGCCATTGGGCAAGAGTTTCACCTACCAATGACCAGAGTAAAATTGTTGCTGTCCAAATGTTTTTGGTTTTTGTGCTCAATTTAGTCTTTGTCAAATTATTATTACCAATATTGGCAAAATCGTCATAAATTTGCCCAAATAGTCACTGTATTGTATTGTCATTGAAAATATAGAAAATGTCCCCAAACCCTAACCCACAATAAAATAACATGATGACCTCTGTAATCCACCGAAACATGCCTTATGCAGAGAGTGTTGATCTGTTGTTAAATTTCCCTGGATAAAAGTCATCTGAAAAGGTTCATTTGGGTTGCTAAAGATGTTATTGTACTGATTGAGCTACTTCTACATTATAGTTTAAAATGTGCTCTAGCATAAAGCAGAGAAAGACATTAACATCACTGGTAGCAAGTTTGGCAGATTTATGAGAGTCTCATTTTGGGATGATCAATCTATTTGCTGAGAAGTGACCAAAATACCAATGTGCTCAAGTCTCCTTGTTTCCATGCACACCTTGAATATCTCCTACCAGATGTTATTGGTAAGGTGTCTCTGTGGTTTATGGGAACTGATAGCTATAAATAGATAAAACTGTATTTACTTTCCATTTAACTGGAACATTACTTATCTGTGTATGTCGTTTATGAGGCTGCATCCTACAGGCTAGGTTTATGAGTCACAGTAAGAGAAGGAAATTAAGCTTAATCCCTATGATGCTGTTAAAGGGATAATGAATATTTAAGTGGAAATGAAACAATGCAAGAGGGATGTGGGTCTTACTGGTAATTCACGAGGGAATAGCGAGGTTAGACGGTTTGAAAACATTTCATAAGAGATATTTGCTGTGGTTATGACACCAGCTGTATTCCTTTAACTGCAACCAACTGATTACTTCTATCACGCTGAAATATATAAAAGAGCCTTTGCCTTTGGGGAAACATTTCCTGTCAGATGAGTCACGTTGTCCGACAATTTAATGGTCAAATGAATCTATCCAAGAAATGAGTCTGCAGCTCTGTAATATTAAAGCTTCATTTATTCTGTGAGTGACTCAAAAACAATCACGCCAGAAAGTGTCACGGTGAAATTCATCCCTGCATCTTCACAAAATATGTAGTTCAAACTTGGTGACCTAGGGACAACTTGCAGGGATATTTGAATTAACTAGTTGGAGTGGATTTACGTTTGAATTCAGGAATACAGTGATCATATCATTCTGTTAAAATAAATGTATCTACAGAATAACCATGTTTTAACACTTTGAGTGGTACAAAAAGTCCAAAATATAGATATGTTTTATCTTATTTTTGGTTTTGGTTTTGTTGTAGGAAGTGCCTAAGTTGAAAAGGGATAGAGCTGAAACAGCCAGTTTATAATTGGGGCTGAGTCAGCAGGTGAATGATTACAACTTTGCCCTATGGGATCATTACCATCATTATGATGTATTGGAGAAAGAGAAATGGTTATTACTGTACAGTGTAACCTTGCTCTGGGCCTAGACTAATACCAAACACTGTAAGGGTATGACAGGCTGTCATTCATGAAACAAGGAGGTCCGGCCTCAGCATTGCATGTGGTAGAGTGATACATTGATTTTAGAAGGTGTGAGTGGTGATTAGGGACACTGGCCTTCAACCTGGGATCATGCTCCTTTGACAGCAAACATCCATCCTGCAGAACTGGCCTGGAACAAGATCAGACACTGAATTCCCACCAGCTCCAGAGATGTTCAGCAAAATGAGAACTTTGCTCTTCAATCAATAGAAAACCTCATCAATTCCTCCTCTACTGTCAGCCCTAAATCATTTAAAATTGGCTTTGTCATGCAGAACTTAGGGATGTTGTTTGCTGTCAAATAGCCCCCCATCCACTTTATGACACAGGATTTAAAGGTTAGGACCTACATGAGGGTTTATTCTCCAGCTTTTGTGAGTCTAGGAAAGCTAACATGGTTAATTACATGACCTACCAACAAACCAGCAATGATTTCCCCTGGTGGTTGTAAAGGATCTCTATTACTATGAGGTATGTTCTTTGACCTCAGCCCATGTCAGAGGCTCAGTGTACTGTAACCTGTGCAGCAGTCATTAAATAAATGCCACGCAGCCTAATCCACTCACCATCAGCTCCTTCATGACAGAGAATGAATTGTAGGAAAGTGTGTATGTGTGCTAGTGTGTGTTTATATATATATATGGAACGTTGGAATATCCCTCTACTCCATATTATTGCCCTGAGGCTGCAGTTTTTGTGACCCTCACATACCCCATTTATAGATATTCTAATTTTCACATGTTGTGATGTGAGGAATTGAACTAGTTACAGTGTTGGTTTAAGTAGTGGGAATGCTCTTTCAGTGAGTAGAGCCACATGACGGTGAGATAACTTTCACTTTTATCTTTAAAAATCAATATTGAACAATGAAACTATGAATTCTAAAAAAAAAAAAAAAACTTGATGACTAAAGCCATGCTAGATTAAGCAAGCAAACATGCTCAGGGTGACAATGCTGATGTTTTCCAGCTGAATTATAATGTTTGCCATGTTTGCCACATTAGTTAAACGTGTTGTCATGCTAATAAAACTGAAACTGAAGGAGATTTTATGAGTCTTCCAGGTATTTGGTCATAAAGTACTGGATTAATTAAAATTTTGACCTGCTGATTAGGCTATACTAGATGGGAAATGAAGAGTTCACCAAAGGTATTATAATTCATCCTCAGAGTGTCATGATTTTGTGTATGATGTTGTGCATGAAATGTCATGGCAAACTATCCAATAGCTGAACATAAAAAATCCAAATGCCAACCTTATGGTGGTGCTAGAGGAAAAATAACAGGGCTTACCAAAGTATTTAGGATTCATCCTCTGGGGATCATGAAAAGCTGTATCAATGTCTCTCTCATCAAGATGTCTCTCTGGGAATCAAATGATAGATAACAGTCTAATAATGATGGAAGGTCAGCAGAATTGATCCTCTGGGGAGCAACGTGGTGGACCGTCAGACTGACATTGTCAAGTTTTCAGCGTGCCTAAAAAGATGAAGGTGATGATGCTGCTGATGGTGATGGTCATGGAAGTAGCGATGATAATTAAAATGGTAACGATGATGAGCATAATTATGATGACAATGGAGTCAAACATGACAACGACTATTTATCTAGATGGTGATAATGATGCTAAATCAGTAGCATGACTGATGGCATACCCGTGCCAATTCTAGTGTATTCCTCCATGAGAAATAAATTCCCCTCTATGATAATCTCCCAACTGGCATCGGTCTTTAGCTTCCTTGCTGGTGCCGCTGCTGCTCAGTGTTTTTGAAAGGAGAATATCCCCCCATAAGCCAGACTCTATCAGCTCGGTTGGTCCATTCATTTTTAGCTTAATCTGTTCAGTATGTGGAGCAATTTAGATCGAGCAACCGGGCCTTGGCCCCTAATCCATGGATCACTCCAGGGCAAATGGCTGCCTACATCCAGGAATGACCCTCTCTGTCTTTCTATTCTCTCTGTTTATTTCTGCCTGTCTTGTTTCAGTTGGCCCTTGATCTCTTATCTGGCTGGGAGCCAGAAAAAGACAATGGAACAAGACTGACCGTCAGAAAGATCACCGCTGAATGAATGGACAACATAAGGCACAAGAGAAAAGTGGCAGAAAATAAGGTAGGAAGGGTTTGAGGTAAAAACAGATGAAGAAGAATGACAAGAAAGTTATGTGTGGTCTTATTTTCACTGCCGTCACCCGTCCACCTTTTGTCCCAGACTTTTTCCACCACTGGCCCCTTTTACAGATAAATGTCTCACCTTTCCTCATCTGTTGTCTCGCTATCTGTTGGGAGCTGTGCAGTTCAGCACAGAGGTTCATGGGAAATACGCGCCGGGGATGCAGTGTTGGCGTGTCAACGATAACCCACGTGTCACTCTAAGATACCACCGGCGGCTCTGCGTAAACCCGTGGCTTTGTCTTCTGTCAGTGTCGCCATCACAGCTAAACGCCTGTGACTGCACAGCTCATCGCCAAAAAGAGGTGTCATCCCAGAGATGTATCACCCCGCACATGTCCCTGTCTCTTTGCTAGTCCACTTGAGGTGCCAAAGTGGACTGACTCTGACTCAATGTAGTGTGTGTGTGTATGTCTGTTTTTGTGTGTTGTGTACTTTGTCCTTAAGAGTCCATGTTTGAGATTTGGTGCATTGCAGGGAGGTCATTTTTTACAATGTGAGGACATTTTTGGACTGTTTCTGCTTCTTAATGCGATTATGACCATGGCTGAACCAGCCCGTTTGGGGGGCCTCTGGGGTAAAAATGTTTGCCCCTGCTGAATTCCCAACAAGAACAGAGAACATACAAAGCACAAGTCAACTTCATTATATTTTAGGAAAAAACCAACAGCACTCCTATCCTGGAAAAATACCTGACCACTATTTTCTATGTGTCAGTGACAATTTTGGTGAAATGCAACTTTATTT
Source organism: Scomber japonicus (assembly GCF_027409825.1). Classification (NCBI taxonomy): domain Eukaryota; kingdom Metazoa; phylum Chordata; class Actinopteri; order Scombriformes; family Scombridae; genus Scomber; species Scomber japonicus. Next base: position 14,172,132 of record NC_070601.1, read on the forward strand.
AGGAAAATGCATCATATGAGCACAATATAGACTAAAATAATAAAGGTGTTTGAACTACATTTGACATGGAGTCCCACTATAAGATTATATAATAATGCAGAACCCAGTTAATATTGTACTTTTGAGGTGCAAATTCATTAACAGATTTGTAAGTCAACACATTAGAAAAAACAGCAAACCATAGTTGTTTGGTTCACCTGGAGATATGGAACTAATTCTGACCAGTTGGTAACCCAACCTTAGTTATAATAAGGTCAGGACTTGGGTTTTTAATGAAGCTAGCATCCATGGAATTCTCTACAGACATCAGTGTTCCCCAATTAACTTTGGTGCTGCCCTTATTTTTCCTTTAGCAACATCAGCAGGTGAAAGTGTCCATGTATTTAGTGAAACATCTCAATATCTACATTATTGTCCCTAGATGATGTACAGTACTGTCTGCGGTGATCCTCTGACCTTTCCTCTAGCATCACTATGAGGTCAACGAAGGGGGTGTTATAGCATCGCCTTCATAGATTACAGCTGTGGTGCCTTTAACTCCCAATTTCAAGAAGAAAATAAAAGATACAAAATTCCTAAAAACCTTACCTGGATAAATAAAAAAGAATCAAAATTGGAGGGTTCCTCAGCCTGGTCTCAGATCAAGCTTCTTTTGCTTCTTCTGAATCCTGCAGACAGACAAAGAGAGAGTACAATTATTTGTCACTTGTGAAATTACAAGTGTGGTGTTAAACTGCAGTGATACACAGCTCCTTGCATCATCTCCCCCTCACTCACCGCTCTTGAAAAATAATGTATTAACACCTGACATTTGTGCTCATCATACACCTATGCGTGTAATTAAATAAAGCAGTGATTGCCATTACAGATGGTGACAATTGCATCTATTTATGAGAGCAGCTGGATGTTCCCCCGCTACAGAATCACAAACAAGTCACATGAATCATCCTCTTCTGGCAACAATAGTGAGCTGGCATTTGAATCGGAGGCACAATATTGATAGTAAGTCTTAAATATCACTCACTTGGCAGAAGAACTACTTTGGGCGACATTAAATATTCAAATGCAGCCCATTTTCAGCAAAATTGAACAAGAATATAATCATAAATGTGAAGCAATATGCAACGTTTTCCATTTTCCTCCATAAACTCACAAAGGAAACTGTAAACTGAAAATTAGCACATCATAGCATTGGAGACAGCTGTCGGGATAAAAAACAACATGTAAAATGAGGATCATATTGCAGCGTATTGTACACACTGGGCACACTACATCCAATCATGTTTAGACCCACAGTATGAGGCATTGTGATTAGTGTTGACAGAGCACACATGGACCGAGATATTTTTAATCTTTGTTTACCGATTGAATTACTCTCTATCCTGGTAATCCCTTGTCTGTGATGATTTGTAGAGTACAGTAGTTGGTGCAAATCTGGCCCTTTAATATTTATAGGTATTACAGTTACAGTATTGGAAATATATCCTGTGGTTTTATCGTTTTCCTACTTAAATACTCAGAATTTCTCTCAAGATAAGCAATCAATTTGGGCCAACACACCATATAAATCTTTACAATGATTGCTTACAGACACCTAGACCAGTGGTGAGATGCAACCTTTTCAGCATGTGACTTCTTATAATTACCGTAAGGATATTTAGATGCCCCAAAAAAGTGTAAATTTGTGAGGAAGGACATAAAACAATCATAATAATATTCATAATGGTCAAAGAGAGCTTTGTTTTAAACTGAAAAGATAGAGTGAAATCAGAAAAGATGCATCCAAGTAGATCAGGCATAGATCAGGCTCTGAGCAGTAAGCTGAGCAGACATTGGCTGAGACACAGCAGATAAAGGCTGAGTAAGCAAGATAAAGATGAATGCCTGCATCAAACTGTAATGTTCAAGCTGGAGCTTCTGTTTTTAGAAAAGTAATACAAAGCAAAGGGGGGTCTAAAGTGAACTGTGCACATCTGCAGAAGATTTTTCAAGTTAAACAGCATCACAAGGACACTGTCAGAGTTAGTTTATAGAAGATAACTTTGACACACCAACTATTTGACAGAGAGTTCAATTTAAGAGATGACACTTACACTACTTGGAGTCAGATTTATGAAGGTTCTTATCAACACCAGAAATGTGATCTCCCTCAGTTGGTGCTGAAATATGCAGCAGCCTTAACATTAAAGCAATATGTGCTTGAACCCATCAACTATCACGCGTCTCATCATATCGCTGACTCATTACCTGTTCTTGATGATTGTACACTTCATGTATTGCTGTGTATGTGTGTACATCTTTGTGTGTGAGTCACGTGTATAAAGAGTGTTCACATGTTTGGTGTAAAAATACAGAATACAGTACGTCAGTGTCGTTATGTTTACTGTACAGTGTTTTTCTGTATGCACGTGCACACACACATTACATCAGTTCACAAGGGGCTGATGGTTTAAGAAGATTTTCCCTCCGGAGACCGACTTTCCGATGGCTCCATCCCTCCTGTTCATTACCGTGCTGTTGTCAAAACCTCTGGCATCACTCCAGCCGACCGAAACAATCTTACCCCCCTCTCCTCCAGTCTGTCTCTCTCCTCCTCGCCTGCTCTCATTCTGTGCCAGCTCCAGCCGGTCTGGGGGATCAGGAGCCAGGGTTGCCGTGGCAACTTGTCCTATCCCTATCACTGGATGGATCATCTCTAGATTCTGTCACCTCCAACTCCCCACAGTACACATACAAATCAGTCACACGCGCCGAACATCTTCACCTCGGCCTCTTTCAGCACAAAGCAGCAAGATATTTCCTCTGAAAGACAAATGCTGACTTCATCTGTAGCTATATGTTTCTGTGAATTAAGCAGGAGGAGTCAGCCAGGTCGGGGGAGGGGGGTGGTATTATGTGTGGCAGCTGCAGTCAGATATAATAAGCCTTTATCAATGGCTTGTTTAAGTGGAGCTATAGGGGCAGCCATGATACTCCTCTGTGGGATTCCCCGTCATGCCTCCTCCACTGGCGAGGCATTAGTCAGAAGTCAGTGGGTGGCACCGATCGGATTCTTCTGGGAAGAATTAGATATTTGCATCTGTCCAGGCTACCAGCAGAGAGGAGGGGTTTAGGATTGATACCTATGCTGTGGGTCTCAGACTGGTAAATACTGCATATGGATGTCTATAGAGATATTGAAGAATATTGTTTACATGCAGATAGAAACGCCTGCACAGACACACATATAAACATTGTGTGTATTAGGACATAGATAAGAGTTTTTTACATGCCTTAGAGTGAGAGCAAAAAATAATCTCCTGGATCAGTTAAACCTCAATGGATGCAGCACAAACAAGTCCAATTAGACTGTACTGAAACAGCAGGTACTAGCTGATTTTATGAAGCGACTACCTGCAGTTGTAACTCATTTAATCAGCAGGTTCCTCTTAATGTTGTTCCAAGTACAATCTGCCATACTGCCAAACAGTAACTACATCTAATCTAGTTATCTAGACAGCTGCCCTTCCAAGATCACAAATATATGTACAAGGGCCACGTTCTCAACTCTGTGGGGCTTAGCTTTGAGCTAAATGCCAATGTCAGTACCACCATCAGCTTATTTTAACATATTGCTAACATCTAAACAGCCTAATTAACACTAAGTAAAGCACAGGCTGATGGGAAATGTAGTTATGCACTGTAGGGATATTAAAGGATAGGTTCACAATTGTTCAACTGAGTCTTAAAACAACCTCTTGGTAACCAGGAATTTCTACACCAAACTTTTAGCCAATCCATCCAGTAGATGTTGAGATATTTCACTAGCTATGTGAAAATGTTGACCAGCTGGTGGCACTAGAGGGGATTACCAAAGTCAGTGCGATTCAGCCTCTGAGAACCATGAATGGCTGTGCAAAATTTTACGGCAATAAAATGGTGGTGGACCAGCTGCCCAACATTGCCAACCCTATAAAGACATACCTAGAGTGCAGCTTAAAAAATGTTCCCCCTAGCTTATATTGATCTTTACATTAACTTCTGTCCTTTAATTGCTATTAAAGTTTGCGACCTGTGCTCCAAACACTGTGCTTTTTTATGCCTCCAGACCAGTGCTGCCAAGTTTCAAAGAAACAATCTCTTGGCTGATCAAAGAGTTGTGAGAAGTTGCCAGGTGATTTTATTCATTTGCACATAAATGTATTTGCTCCAGCACTCAGCTCTCAGAGGACAGACAGGGGCTACACAGTGTATTAAAAGCACTGTGATCACCACATCACTTTACATTAGACACGACAGTACTGCAAGCGTACGTGCGTTGGCATCAGCTGGACTAATTTACCGCCACAAGCTTCGGGAGCCAACACATTGCTCCCCACAGTCCAAATAAAAACAGCTATATTTGTGTCTAGTTGCTCCTGAGAAATCAAGTCACCTGTGGTGCCCGAGGAGCTGCTAAATCTAGTCACATTTTTCCTGGCTCTGAAAAATATTTGAATAACCCAAAGTCCAATCTAGCATTTGCACATTATTACACACACAAATCATCGACCCTGTCTAATAACTTGACAGGACAATCCATTTGAATGATGTCAAACAAGGTGAAGTTGCTCACTGAATCAATCTCCTCCATTGATTCATGGCTAATGACATTGAGAGATGACTGCAAAAAGCTCCTACATTTAGCTTATTGACACGCTGTATCGAGTGACAGATAGCTGACTGGGAATTATTTTCGAGGCAAGTAAAGCTACCAGCTAGCTAATTGCCAATATGAATGCAGCTTTGATCCATGGGGATATTTATATTGTTGCTTCGCTATGTGTCTTATGTATTCAATGATTGAATTAATGTATCCAAAAGCATGAGAGGGAAGATTTGGATAGTGAGTGTCCTTCAGCTGAATGACATGGCATCAAACTACAAGTATCCACGCAGCTCAACGTAGCAGACGTAGCGTGCCTGTACGTTCCAGACATCCTCAAATGGAGACAATCAAAAAGAAAGTTCATAGAGGACCAATATCAGTGCCTTCCTACTACATAATGGGGCAGCTACTTCCTGTGTTGGTACCATTAAACTCCTGACTGTTTGTTTCTCACTGCCCAAGGATCCAAGACTTTTTGCCAGGATTGAATTCTGTGAGAGCTAATATAAACTTTGCCAGAGTTTGTGTGAGTCTGTATGCATCAGAATTAATTAAACCTTTTTAGAAAGGATTTAAATAGCAGCCTTGGCCATGAAGTCTTTCTTAAAATAATAGCCAGATGTCCATATTCACAATGAAATGGATTTTGCCTCCTTTAATCATTAATCCTGTCCATACTGCCCATTAAAAGGTCCATTCTTGATGTGCTTTTAATGTACGTGATGGGGGCCAAAATCCACAGTCCTCATTTTGTGCAAAAATGTGTATCTGAAGATAAGGCTTCAGCTAAAATAGTCAAATCAAGTGGATATCTTCCAAAGTTACCAGACTTCCCATCTCTCTGAAACAGACATTGAGGTTTATAAAACATAAAAAGACTAACGTTGGAAGATACCCACTTGATTTGAGTAATTTGGATGGCTCAAGCCTCACATTAGCTTCATAAACCTTTAAACAGATTTTTGCATAAAATGAGGACTGTGGATTTTGGCCCCAATCAGCAGTATCATTTTTTTGTCTAACTTTTGAGAAAGTATTTCCCAAAATATCAAACTTTTTCTTTAACATGAGGGAAATTGTTTTGTTGCATAGAGATAGTCATATCTAATGTGTGCTGCATGCTATGATTGGTTGTTGGTCAACAAATTCTGAGGGCATTTAATGCAACCACCACTTGATATCCAGTTATAGAGTTTATTTTACAGTCGTCAGAGACATCTGATTCATTTAGTTGATTTATAATTAAATAAACCAACCACTTTATGCCAAAAATCACTCCATTTCCTCTGCAACATTTCTCAGTAAACACTATGAGCTTTCAGTTAAACAAGGATGAAAAACATCCAGTAATCTGTAACCAAAGACTTTTACACCGAGTCTTAGTTTACACACGTCATAAAGATGTAATTAAACACAATTAATTGGAGCTGTCAGCAGCTGATGGTATGACGCCATTGGTGCACCTCATACGGCCTCAGTGTAACAGGAGCCTGTGCTTCAGCCGCTGACTATTGAGGGCAAAGGAAACTATAGAAGCGTCCCATAAACTTAGACAATGACTTCTAGAGCGGCAGCAGGATTCAGTTTCTCTTATAGGGCACCTCCGTAAGCAGCTGGCCTCATTAAACGCAACAAAGTTATGTAGAGGTAAAGAGGGACGTCACCTCCACAATCACCTGGATAATTTTAGTTCTAGTTTTAAATGTCACGCTTGCCTAAAAGCAATGTGGTCATGATTTTGCAGTGATGTGAGCTGAAATCATCAGTATTCATAGGACTCTCCAGATGGTGCTATAGGTGATATACTGTATGAGGTTATCCAAAACTTAAATATTTTATGATCTGCCAGTGTATATATGATGCAGAAGCCAGTGGTGTCTCACAGTGAAACCTAAGGCTTGGTTAGAAGATTGAATATAACTCAGCTGAAGGGACACTATGTCATTGTTATGGGTAAATGGAAATGTAGAATTGAATAGTTCAAGAAGAGTTGCTCATATTATTTCTGGAGATATCATGAAAAAAGCTAGGTTTATATCGCCCTCTGTTGGCCATAATATTTAAACACACCTATTGTACATGATGTCTGGTGCAACTGTATTATGTAGACATTAGAAATCAATTCATTTCTTTGCTCTGTGACTCCACAGGGATGCTGGAGGTCAGGGCCAGCTGCTGCAAAGCATTGTTGAAACCTGATCAGTGAGACTGTTACAGATGGGAGTGTGGCCAACAGAGTGGTTTGAACCCTGGTGGGATCTTAAACTAACAGTGGTAACCAGAGGTGGAGGAAGTATTTAGAGCATTTACTTACCATTACAAGAAAAAGGTCTGCATTCAAAATATAACAGAAATACGAGTACACAGGTATTATCAGTCAAATATACCTAAAGAAGTCAAAGTAAAAGTACTTGTGATGCAGCTGTTAGGGTTATATTCTTATATATTATAGCTGGCCCATTTCTTGTTGTGGAAAGAATAATGTTGTACAAACTGGAAATATGCAGTACAAGTAGAGTACCAATATCTCACAAATGTACTGAGAGAAATAATTAGACATTTATTGAAATACACATATCCTCTTTCTTTCTGAGAGTTAGATGAGAAGATGGATACCACTCATTACTGTTTGTTCAATATGAAGATAAAGCCTGCAGACTGGAAGCAGGGTGAAACAGCTAGCCTGACTCTATCCAAAGGTAACAAAACTGAGGATGGAATGTATTGTTCTTGTGCTTAACTTAAGCTAAGCTAACTCACAGCTGGCTTCATAGTTAAAATACAGAACCACCTGTATGATAGTGGTATCACTCTTTTCAATTAACTATTGAGAAAGCAAATAGTGTATTTCCTGATATATGGAACCACTGCTTGAAGTACAGTTCTTGAGTAAATGTACTTTCTACTAGTGAAAGCAGCATATCACAAAACAATCACATCAGGCAGGAGAAATGAGGTTTTCTCCCCTAGATGCCTCTTAAACTTTACTCAAACAGCTCAGCAGACAGTTTTTTGCAAGACAAGCAAAGAAGTGTAAATAGCACACGAAGAAGCTGTGACATCAGTCATACATCCGACCCTGCTCCTCACTGGCCTAATTTGATTAATTGCAATCATTTACAACTTTTGTCCTCGAGGGGGAAACACAATAAGCCATTACGCGACCCGTCTGAAAGAGGAGACACGACTTTCACGTCGGGATGCATGAATACACAATCACAGGTGTCAGTTGACCCTGGCTGTGAGGTCTCTGCTTGGGGGTGAGCTTGATTTCTAGATATGACTCGTGTCCCGATCAATCATTCACTGCACCTTGTCAAATTAAAGCTGGTGTTGGTCTGGGCTTGCTGCCATCATAGCTGAGTATCACTTGCTGTCATTAACTATATAACAACTAAAGTAAGAGCAGGAGCAGAACGAAATCGGAGGAGTGAACTTCACCAACTGAGAGTAATACACCCGGCCCTCTGCCAGTCTATCTCCCTCTGTCTGCTTCCTTTTCTCCATTACTCAGCCTGAATCACATGTGTCTGAGACTCTGAGTGTGTGTGCGTCTGCACTGTAGACCCTGACCGGGACCCAGTCAAGATGAGAGGGCTTGTCATGTCTGGAGAGATCTAAACCACTTAGAGGATGAGCAGTGGTCTGAGCTCCCTGCAGACATCCTAGCACAGCATTCTGCTGAGAATAAGATCCTTGAGTAGCCCTGTTTAGCCACAGATAGCAGCTAAGTGCCCTGTTAGTTCACTCTATCTCCAACCCTTCAAGCTCGATTCCCAAGAGCCTCTTAAGAGACACTGTTCAGCTTTTTTTTTCACCCCTCAAAAGCAGCTGAGCTCAGAAAAACACATTTGTCACACTAGGGAGCTTTACAGGTATCCATGCCTGTTACAGTCCATCAACCTCCTCTCATAGTGTGTGTATATAGACACACACTGTATTTGCCAAGCTATTAATGCCACACATTAGCTTTTCATTATCTCAGCGTCACTCAGTATACATTATGTTCAAGCAGGATGTATTCCCATATTAAGCTTGAACTCAAGTTAAGGATGATGCTATATTCAATAGAGGTATACCCAATGGTTTATTTGCTGTTGTTGTTTTGTTTTGTTTTTTAAAAAAGGTCAAACATACATACATATACATATACATACATACATATACACACATATATATAATTTCCTAAAACAGCTGTTCACTGTAGTTTCTAGGAAATGTCACTCAAATAGGAGGAAACGGCTCATTTGTCGGGGACTATTTTCAGCAGCGGATTAATACACATTTTGTACTCTGATGCATATTTACATGCAGGATTGAGTCCACATGAAATAAACGAAAATGCTTTTTTTTTTTAACTTGTGAAACACAGTGTGGGTGAGACCAAATCATTTGTCCCAATTACACTTAGTTTTTCTTTCCATGCTTTTTATATTTTGGTTTAGCCAGGATAACGTCTCTATATGTAGCATTGCTTTCCACATAGGTCGAATCACTGTTACGTCACTTTTTGGTAGACCGGCCGTTGATTTGAGCTGTAGAGATATGTGAAGTTGGAAAAAGCTGTTTATTTCTGTTGTCACTGTCAGCTGTTAACTGTAACATTTAAAGATTTATAATTAAACTCAGGGGTGCCTTACCACTGCTTTAATCATTTATTCTTACATGTGCTTACTTTCAATTACCTTTATTACTTAGTGTTTAAACTTGCATATACTTTTTTTACATACACTTCTTTATTTACAGTCTGTGTGGCTGTGTGCACGAGCGAGTTTGAGGTTTCCTGACTTGAGCCAGTTAAGATAAGCTTAATTTGTTCATTTTCATTAAATCATTTTTGTGGTTATGTTAGTCTGAATAAATCTTTGTTCTTTCATCATTCCCCTGGGTCTGCCTTTTCACCTTGCTTTACTCTCTGACTAAGCTTCCTCAGAAATAGTGACAGGTAGATTAAGTAGATAGATCATTGGGGGCTTTGGGGGAGTTTTTTCCCACTGTAACAGGGTTTAAGCATGAGTGTATTTAAAAGTTTGAATAGTTTTTGAGCAAAAATGGTGCTCTATAGTAGATGAGGCTTTTGATATCACATAATACTTGGCTGAATGTATTTTTGGAAGATAGATAGATGGCTAGTGTGACAGCCGTGTTGCATCATGTGGTGCTTTAATGTTAAAAGTGAAAGCTGTTATTGCTGTTAGAACTATGTGTAAGAACTTGAGCAGCTACACATGGAAAGTAAACCAAACTGTCCATGCTATACAACTAGCTCACTTGTCTCCCAATGTAGGACAACTTTATATGGGCTATAGGTTTACAGACACTAATACCACTAAGTGGCCAAAGGTTAAATTTTCCAAGATCTCTTATTGTACTGCACTTTGTTACATCTCTATTTCCAGCCTGGGCTTGATTTAAAAAGACCCAGCCGGAGCACACCTGCCAATCAAACTCTCACATGTACAAGCTCTTTCCGTTGATATGAGGTGGCGGGAGTCACTTTCAGGCAAATGGAGCAGGGTATGGGGTTAGAGACGGGAGGTGAAAGGCAATCCGTCTTCTGGCTGGTCACGTGGTATTGTTTGGGTTTCTTTGGGATTCTCCTTAATGAGAAATGTGTAGAGCTCAGAGTTTCTCCGTCTGAACTGCAGATGTTTTAATATTTAAACAGCTTAACGGACATGAGAAGTTTTCATTTTGCTCTTCCTGTTTGCCTAATTATCTAGTTACTTCTAGAGTGGTACATACATGCATCTGCTTTATAGCACATATTTTTAAACAGTATGTGCCATAAAGCAGGTGATAAAGTGGAATTTCCTTTAAACATTTATGCTGTCTACACTTCTGCAGAAACTCTATAAGGAGAGAACGGCCAAGTTTCCTTTGAGCTGGTCTTACTTTATCAATAAAACACATATATTCATCAGATTACACGCCCCACTTAGCCAGAGTACAGTCCACAGTTCAACATTATGCAGTTCCATTAACCATTAATCATATGACCGTCACGTCAACTACTCTCTGTTACATCCTGATTGTCATGTGAGGGAATAAGTGCAGTCATTTTTTGGTTGATTTGCACAGTGATAAATCATAGAGACGTGGGGATTCAAAAAAAGTGATGAATCATGATGATAAAAGCAAAAATAGAACAAAGCAATTTTGTCCAGGAAAGATAAAATACATGAAGGGTTCATAAAAACATCTCACAAATGAAAAACTAATAAAAGTACACTTTGTATCTAATATTAGCACAACAATACAAATCAGGTCTTCACATTTGCCTCTTTCAGTATTTGGTAAATTTTCATATTAATGTCTCACGTACTTTGCATCTCTCAAGATTTTGTTCTTTACATAAGGAAGATGGCATGAAGACAAGATGTAAAAGAAACACGACGTCATATAAAATACATGAATAGAATGAAAATGTTAAATAAAATAGAGAAAATATGCGAAAATGGAATAAAATATAGGAAACATGAGACCACCAGATCACAGTGCATTTTCAGTGCAGTGCAAGATATGAATTGATATGAGCTCAGCTTGTTTTGAACACTCAGTACCAGCAGATGGCAGTCCTTTTGCATAAATGATCAACCCAGAACACAAATGATCCCATCTTGTGACAGACCATTCACTCCTGTTTTACTTGATTTCAGCATCTTAAACAGCATCATTTCATTTCAGAACAAGTTTTAACATATCAGCTTATTTGCATACAATTATCCAACTGCTTTTTGTTGCAATATATACATAAGAATTCAAAGATTCTCTTCAGACATGTTTTTAGAAAGGGGCCTTTAAAATAAGTCCAATAATCTTGATACAAATATTTAAAATCTACATGTTCTCCCTCAATGAAAAATCCAGAATCAATGAATATTCAAATATTATATATTTCAAAGGTTTAACTACTGGACACAAGATATCTCCTACCTCATATAAATTGAATACTGGACCATGACTGGCTTCCAAACTAATTGTGATAACACAAAACCATCCCATATGTTCACATATTAAACTATTATTAATTTTATAATTATATATTAAGATTTAAGGTGAGCATAGATGCAGATTCATGTAAAAATACTGTCCATCATTCTGCAGTCATCACCACACAAGTCAAGTAACAATAAGCTAAATCATTTGAACTGACTCTTCTTTCAGTTATTTTAGGAATCCATTAATTAGTTAGTTTATTATAATTAGTTTACTAAAATCTGTGCTTTGTACCTACAGCTGCATAAAATTAATCAGGATACATTAAATATCAGAAAATACTAAAGAAAATAGAAAATAGATATTTAAAGGAAAACAGCCAGTTTAAGAGAGTATATAATGGATTAAATGACTTTACTGAAATTAACAGGACTCCACCTTAATATCAAATTATGTTTTTAGAGTCTTACAGCACATGTGATTTGTTCCATCCCATAAAGGTTTCCATATTTTTTTAAATCTGTGTTGAACAAGTGAAGATCAGGTTTCAACCAGCTGGTGATCTATGGGGAAAATCATCATAGAAGACTTCTTTAAGGACATAAAACATCCTTCTAATAGCTGTATTAACCAATCAGTGTTAATTAATTTGTTTACTCTTCTAATGTATTCATTATTTTATTAAGTGTGGATGCTTTTGCGAATAAAAAAGTGAATTATATTGCTTGTAAATTTGTGGCCTCTATCAGGTCAACTCACACTTAGAATATTTAAAAGGGTATTACCTGCACCTTTTCTCATTTAAACAAGTGAATGATGTTCTTTTGATGCTCCATGCACTAGATTACAAACCAAGATGTCTGCTGCTTTGTTTAACTTGCTTATATCTCTGTTAGTACACTGTGCAGCTTTTTAATCATATATAGTGTTATCTTTACCCAGGCAACCGTGGATATGTGACTAACTTTCTGAGACACTGATCTATACTGAATGGTCTTTTCTGTGTTGAATAGGCCTTTGCAACCATATATTAGCTGAGGTCTTACCTGGGAGGGCCTCAAGGTGGCGATAAAGATCAGGAAACAAAGTCCACATCATCACGGCTGATGAGGCTGCCTCATTTCAGTTACATGTAAGAAACAGAAAAAAGAAAAAAAGAAAAAATCATGCCTGATCTCTTCCTGTGCGATTAAGGAGTGGAAAAAGGAATTAAGGAGCTGTTAATACTTGAGGCAAATTATACTTTTTAAATTCCTCCTAAACGGTAGCTGGGTGTAAGAGAGCTGGCTTCATAAGTAGGAAAAGGCCAACAAATTAAACTGTGCTCGCATATGAATATAAAACATTTGAGCTTACATTAGAAAAGTAAAAATTCGAGTTTTCACACCCAAATGTGGTATTAAACTTTTTATTTAAATCTCACCAAGTGTTAATACGGTAAAGCATAAAATGTTAAATGATTACCACCATGGTACACATAATTATCATCACCCTAATGATGGTTTGGATAGATCCATTTATTCAGTCATTTTCTTGCACGTCTTTCTTAATGGAAGCGAAGCAGGTGCAATCTGAAGAATCCTCCTATTTGTCCGAGGTCATCAAGCTGATTGCACCGTCTTTGTCTCTCTTTTCATTATGTGTGTGTGTGTGTGTGTGTGTGAGTGTGTGTCTCTGAAGCTTAGGTATGCACTGCATCGGTGGGGGAAGCGGTGGACCTACAGGTGGGCTTTTTCTCTCGGGGTTGTGGGAGTGAAGAAGGAAGTAAGGTAACTAAATCAATATCATGTGAATTATTAAGAGCTTCCTCCGTTGTCACGCACAGTGGGAGGGAAGACTCCAATACACACTCCCTCCTTCCTTCCCTTGTTTTCTCTCCCTCTTCCTTCATTCCTCTCTGTAAGTTACATTTCCTCTTTTTTAACCGTCGCATGAACACACACTCTAACTCACATGCATGCACCCATCCGTGCACATACCGTACCGCCGTGCACCCTCCACTCCACCACACGTACTCGTGCACGCCGGCCACATGCACTGGTCTTTAAGCTCACCCTTGTTGGAGTGCTCATTAGTCAGTGCAGTGATGCAGAGTAGCCCTGTCATTAGCTGAGAGCTCTGTGTCCTCCACTCCCTTCCCTCTGTTTTATTATTCTTCCTCCACTAAGGATTCGTCTTCATTTTATCTCGGATGCCAGGGGCATTCCAAAGATCTACAAGACAAAGATCTCCCTAATCCCATGAAGTCTAAATACCCTCTGCAGACCGTCTTTATTAGCAGAATTGAGATCAGGTATCCTAATTGCCTTTGCCATACGTGTCACTTGTTACTGCCAGAGCTAAAAGTGTTGAGGAAAGACTTTGTTAGACTGCCTTTGCTTCTTTTCATTGGGAGGTCAGAAATTTAACCGGTATCTGCTTTGGTCTGAAAGGCTGTGTCCATCATGTATTGGCAATTTTATCTAGTACACCAGAGTCAAGTATTAAAAAGTATTTAAATAAATCTGAGGTACTTGTACTTTATTATATCAATTTTAAGCTACTTTATTCGTCCACTGTACCTTTTTTTATTCTTAACAGCTGTCTTTTCAGTTTAAGATTTTACTCAATATCCTGAATCACATATTCCCCCATCTAACTTATAATAATGTGTTAGTATTATATCAAAGATTTTGGATATGTTTCACTTCTTACTCACTCATCTCAAAGTTCAAAATCTAAATTTTCATATAAAAACCTCCAAATCCATTCAGTTTTGATCCATCATCAGAGTCATGTTCAGGTTTGCAAATACAACTGTTCAATCAACAAAATATCTTAAAGTTTAGGAAAAAGGTCTATTGGTAGTTATCTCAAGGAATACTTGAACCAATGCTCTGTTAATTCATCAGTTAATTCAATAGGAATCTATGCACATTATTGTCAGATAAAACTGCATTCAGTATATTCATCACTGTCTGCTTTATGTGCTAAGTGCAGGTCTTGTAAGGGTCTCTGCAGAAGGTCAACAGCTTTGGTTTTGTCCCAAAATACAAAAGTTCCTCTCAGAGGTATTTCAGTTCTATATATGCAGTGTGACATGGAACTGACCCTATAAATCCACAAACTTCAATCTTAGGTTTGCAAGAAAAACTGGCAAACTATAACTATTTAATGATTGTAGTAATTCAGTATGGAGTGGTGATATCTACACAGTGAATTCTAATACTTTGGAACAAAGGATCCACACCACAATTCAAATCTTTGTCTATGAGTTGTTAACATTTCTATTCAAGAAACATTTTCGCCTCTAAACTTCTCACGTGGTTTCATTTAAATAAATGTTTGAAGCCCAAAAAAGCAAATATTAGAAAAAAAGCCCAAAAGCCATTATTAATTTATGTATTTTTTCTTCTACCCTGTTAATCATCTCTCAACCCACCCACATTTATCTTGTGACCCTTTAAAAGGGAGCCCAAACCCTAAATTGGGAACCACTAGTCTACACTACATATAAAGTAATTAAAATGAGCTCCACTTAAGCCAACCACAACAGCAAAATGCTGCTTACACATTACCAGCATCAGTACTCACAAGAGTCATTGTTTTGCAGAATCAGTACTTTTTCTTGTGATATTTTATGTTCATTTTGAAAATGATAGCCTACTTCTGTACTGTCAGTAGTTTTAGTAGGAGTTTGAATGCAGGGTTTTAAAGTGTAATGGAGTGTTTTTACAGTGTTGCACCGGTATTTCTGCTTCTTTCACCACTGCCAGAGGTTGTTGCTATATGCTGATGTAGAGTTTTAAATGTGATGTGTATGCTGAACTGGCATGGTCAGCACTCATAAGGCAGGAAATGTAAGGATTAACTATTTCAGCGGGTAGCAGGGATGACAGATGTTTTGGGACGGGGTCATCATCTGTATCTTCACTCCTGACTAGATTAAAACATCAGAAACCATTTAAAACACCTTTAGGAGAAGTAACTTACATTTCATTCTTATTCCTGCAGACACCTGGTCAATGTAGGCAGTTTCACCTTGACACATTTCCAGCGCAGCTATGATGGATTTTTTATTTTTTTATTTTGCATCTATCTTCACATCAACAGTAAATGTCAGGTTTTGGTGTCAGTCCTTTAGAATCAAAGACTAATGGCCTCTTTCATCATTTTTGCACCAACATTCAACAATCACACAGTAAGAAACACATCTTAGAGGAGGCAGAGATAAAATGAGACATGTTTTCAGGGGCTTGACTCTCACTTCTACTGAACCAGAGGACCTCTTGCTCTGCCGCTGCAATCATCACAACTAACACTGTTGCTCTCTGCACCTGGTCCATTGATTTTGATACAAACCTAAATTCTGAATATACAGTCTCATGTAAACAACAACAGTGTAGAGCCTTGTATGAAGGTGAACTGCAAATCAAATAACTCTTTACCGTTAGCTGTAAAACCCGGTAGGTTTAATAGACTTCCTGAAGGGAAAAGATGTTTGTCAGGTGATTTATTGTAGGTGAGATTGAAGTTCATCTATTTATTTGACTCAATAAAATATCCTATGATGAGTTCTTGTGGTTGGATCATTATTAAAAACTTGGAGATTGTCCTCCCAAATGCAATAATGAATGTAATAATTACATATGTTCTAGCAGTTTAAGAATTATGACTTTTGTCTATTGGGATCAAAGGAGGAAACAGTATGATGAACATCACACACAGGAAATAAAATAAAAACAGGTATTTCTAGAAGTGGTCAAACAAGAGATAAAATAAAATCTAACAGAACATTTGAGAAGACATTATAAATATATAGATACCAGTACAGGTGGGTTTTCTAAAAAGCTTTTTAAACTGAGACACTGACTCAGCTGATCTGATACTGAGGTAGAGTTTGCCCCCCAGCGTCAGAGCTAAAACAGTAAAAGCATGATCCCCCTTTGTTTTAAGACTAGACCTTAGAACTTTTAACAACATTTGATTCTCTGATGCGAGAGGTCTCGGTGCGGAATAAGAGGTTAAGAGTTCTGAAATGTAAAGCGGAGCCAGTCCATGTAGGGATTTAAAAGTAATCAATAGAATCTTAAATTTAATTCTGTAACGGATGGGGAGACAGTGTAATTCGGCAAGGAAAAGGAGTGATGTGTTCCCTACGTCGAGTGTTTATGAGAAGTCTTGCTGCTACATTCGGGGCCAACTGTAGATGGGCAACTGTTGCAAAAAAGGAAATAAGCGTGTGAATATGTTCAACTATGTTTTTAGGAAGCATTGGTTGGACTTTGGAAGGATTGACTAGGAGTCATCGGTGTAACAATGGTGGAGCACAGGGGTGAAATGGTGAGTAATATGGCCATGGGGCAATGGGTGCGCCCTGTGGAACCCCACATGACATGAGGGAAGTTGAAGTTGTCAATGTTGACTTTAAATCCTCTGTTTGATAAGTAAGATGAAAACCAGAAAGAGCAGTTTCACATGAGCCAACCTAGTTCCTGAGTCTGTTGACTACAGTTGTATGATCAACTGTATCGAGACTGCACTGAAGTTAAGCAAATATAGAATAATGAGATTACCACAGTCTCAACTCATTAGAACGTCATTTGCTACTCTGTAATAGCTGTTTCTACACCGTGGTTCCTTCTTTTTTGAAACCAAATTACCTTTGGTCAAAATGTGGATATAAGACAGTAGTTATGGGGGTGTGATGGATCTTAACCAGGCTTTTTAAGAGTAGGCTAGATAATAGCCAGGTAGAGGAGACTCATTCACAATGCTAAGAAGCAATGGGGCAATGCTTCTTAAAACCTTTTTGAACAACTTGGAAGGAAGAATATCAAACTTACATGTAGTGAGTGATATTAGTATTGGACACAATGATGACCAAATCCCTAAGGGTGATGGGGTCAAACTCATCTAACAGCGGTGTGGAGGGCGAGGGTTCAGGTTAAATATTTCTAAAAGTTGTCACAGTCCTCTACAGAGGTGGCTATAACGGTAGCTGAGGCAGGGTTTACTAGACTGTTGATGGGCATGAAAAGAAATCTTGAGTTATGCTTTTTTAACGCAAGTAGATGGAAAATAGTCTCTCACTCTTTACTAGTGAATAAAATTAAGATAATAACTCCCTTATATAGAGTCAATAAACTTATAAACCAAGGCTGTTTGGTCCAGAGTTTTCAAACACATAGTGCCAAAATGATGATATGGTTAATCAATGGAATACTGAGTAATACAGCCATGAGTACTGAAGGTAGCAGCAAAGCCTACAGCCTGTTGCAATTTTAAATGTGTGCTCACTATTTGCTTCAAGGAGTAATAGCAGAGATACAGTTTATATTAAATAAAACCATTTTATGATCTGAAATAAAATCCCACAAGATGAGGGAGTTGATGTCTGAGTTTGGCCCTGGTTATGTGTAGGAGATGATAATGGATACATGCTGTATTAGATTAAAATTTTTACATATAGTTAAAATTTCAGATGTGAATCAATTATATTAAAATCATAACTAAGAACTACAGAAGAAACAACATCAGAACATTGGGTTAAAAAACTACTATTGGGTTCAAGAGGGCAATAGATAATACAGCACACAGGGATATCAAGATGGATTCTTCACATCAGTACTTCAAAGCTTGGTGGTTTCTCCTTTGACATGACAGCTCAGTTTCAATATTTTTTATAGACAACTGTAAAATCATCTCCTCTACCACTGAGCCTAAGGGAGTTGAGGAACGTATAATTGGGGAAACATAATTCGGAAAAAGCTCTTACATCGCCAGTTCTAAGCATGTCTCACTTAAGAAGAGTAAGTCCAATTTAATGGTTAAGATAAAGTCATTTAGAATAGAAGTTTCATTAGCCAGAGACCTTATATTTAGGAGGGCACAACTAACAGGAGAAATGTTTTTATATTTTGTTCTCCACAACATTTAAATAGACAGAGATTTGCATGATTTACTCCACCGCTCAAAACACATGCTTGAGACTGAGGTGTCCAGTTAGGGTAATTGTGTCAAGTGGTAATATAGACAGGAATAGAAAGAGGTTGAACAGCAGTGTGATGATTCTACAAGAAAGAGCTGGTGTCAGCAAAAGGGTGTGGCAGTCTTTGTTATAGGCATAGGGGAGGAAGAGAATTCAGGTAGGAATGTGATGTAAATAGTCAATCACATGTAGAGGACAGAGTACTGCAAATTGGCCGTGAGCATGTTCAGATGAAGACAATCTTTTTCTATACAGAGGAGCACTCCCAGAACCAATATTGCACACTGTACACACAGATTGGAGGCAGGTATGAAGGCTTAGAATCCTGCTAAAGCACCTCACACCGAGTGTGGGAATTGGGCCAGATACACAAATGGTTTTCCCACAACTGTTAAGGACATTAAAAAGACGGATACAATTGTCTTTTGTCAGCTTGCACTAGATGGGCAGTGTCACTGATGCTAATGTGGAATAATTGTTGGGAATCTAACCTGTAGTTCAAGGAGTTTCTTCAGGATGTCAGCATTGACAGCATTTACGAAACAAGATGTTTCAGGCTATGGGGTCCACTTAATAATAACCACCACCACATGAACACAATCCTCCATGACTCCCTGCCTTCCTTTCTATCCCTCCTTTAGCTCTCGTGACACTAATGTTTCATGTCTAGACTCGCGGGTGATAAATCTATCACTAAGAGAAGATACATTTATTGTGTCTCAGGATGCTCAACCCTGCATCCCAACTCCTAATTTGTCTGCATGGAGATGGGTGGGACACACAGACTGATGGGACGACATGGATACAGCAGTGTTTCCCATCAGTCTTCCTCCAGCTCTCTTGTTGCTCTTTCTCATCTCTCTCTTGACTTGGCCTCTTGTTTACTGACACCATCAGTTAAACACTGCATCCCTGACTATCTGTTGAACTAATGACTGTGTTGTAAAATGTAACAATCTGCTGGCACCCTGGCAGATATTGAAGAGCACAACTACTAAAACTAAATTCTAAAGTTGTTACGAAAGCATGTCGAGGCATTCTTAACAAGTATGACTCTTAAATCATCAGCTAAACCGAATTTACTAGAATGTGAGCTCTTTCTGTCGCATAAACACTCCTAACGTCCAACATGCTGCGTTACCAACAACCATCAACAATGCAATTAATGAACACAATGATGATAGCACCAGGAGGACATTCCTCTTTGCTCATCATGCATTCCGCACTACATGCTATTACAAATGACCAAACACTCCATATAATAGCACATCATTTAGCCGATGTCCTTTGCTGGCTTGGCTCCCCACATACTCCACACTGGTCATCAAAATCTCTGTGATAGAGCACATTAATTACACCCATCCAGAGACAGCTATGATTACAATTTCACACGTTTGAATGGACTACAGCCATTTGCCACAAAACTGCAGAGGCAGAGCGATGACTTTGGTGAAGCGGGAGGGAAAGCGTGGGGGGGGTGGAAGGGTTCGTAATTCTCCGGAGAGCTAGAGATGCAGGATATGTGGACGCATGGATGCTGACAGCTTTGGCGTTTAAGCAATGTGCTGTAATTGCATGCAAATGGACCTGATTCTGTATCTTAACACATCTTCATTAGCCAGTTCACAAGTGTCTGCAGCCTAGATGGAGGGACAATGGAGGGTTGAAGTTAATTCTAAGTAGGCTGGTTCTGTTTTCATATTGGACAACTTTAATTAAGCGATAGATTAAGTTTTGAAGGGATGGTTTAACGCATTGAATCCCATGAGTGCTCTAATAAACAGCAGAATAGAATCAGTCAGTGGATATCTAATGGGGTTGAAAATAGACACAGACATCTATATTTCCACCACCAAGTGCCTTTTTTCCCTCCAACATTGAATAAATCTTAAACACTCTAAATGTCTTGGTGTCTTTCTACTGCACTGCATGTTGTTGAGTTGTACTGACTGAGTTTATATGTGTTTTTCATTTAATTGTACAGTACACAAAAAAGGAAGTACGTTCTATAGTTTATTAATAGATATTCCTTAAAGCCATAGTTTAACTAACATTTTAGGAAATATGTTTATTCATTTTCTAAGCTAGAGTTAGATGAGTGGATTGATACCATTCATGTAGCTGTGCATTCAATACAAGCTAGTTTAGCTTACCATAAAGCCTGGAAGTTGGTAGAAAATGTAAGACTAAGTGTAAAAATAACACATTATGGTTTTATGGATGTTACATGCTGGATTATTTCTTGGCTGAGAGCATTGATTTCCTGAAGAATAGGCATCATTGTTTTGAATGCCAGGCAACCAGCATTGTAACATCCTCTTGCAAGGATGCCAGGAAGACTAGCAGTCATTGAATTGGCAGCTAATATGGATCCTAGTAAAAGAATAAACACTAGCAGATAACACCATAATATGTTGTTTTTAGAATTTGATTTTTAGTAGAGATTAAACAAACAAGATATAATGAGGTTAAACAGTTAAGGTAGACTTTTTTTTTTTTACTTTTGCAAAAGCCAGATGAGTGTGGTTTTGTCATCTAGCTCTCAGTGAGAAAACAAATATGTTTACTTTCCCAAAATGTCAAACTATACTTAAAGATTTCGATTTTTTGGTCACTTGGAAGTAGCCCAACAAGCTGTAAGAATAATATTTGCTTTACAATTTAAACATCCAGCAGATGTGCTGCATAAGCGTTAACATTCATGTTTCAGGCCACACAACTTGCCTAATGGTTGTCCAATATTCATTCTCATTAAAGCTGTGTTTTGGTCTGTACTCATCCCTGACAAAAACATCTGGCTCTCAATATCTGCTAATGTTGTTTTGTCTGTGGTTTGGTGAGAGGAAGGCAGTGTAGACTGAATTTCAAAAGCTAAAACAATGAGCTGAAAGAGACTAAAACGCTGAGGGGAACAACAGGCGATAATTCTCTCCAGGTTTGTCACTAAGTACAACCTCTATCACCTTAATTACAGTCATTTTTATCCATTGTTAATCTAAAAATGTTGATTTAGAGCAGCTTTAAAAAACACACATTATGCATTAAGGGCACAGATTTTGTTATTATCTATTAATCATGAATAACAGCTTTGATGAGTAATAACCACTGATTGTGATGAAGCATATGGCAGCACACATTATATTCATTCTCTGTAGCGAAGGATGCCTAAACTTTTTTTTTTTTTTCTTGTGTCTGGAATCGTTTTGACCTGTAATCCCCAAGATTATAGTGGCTAAACTGCCCACTGTGTGTTTTCATGCTCTTTATCAACTCCTGGTATGCTAGGCTGAGAGGACTGCTGGCCTCTGGATGCCCTTAGCCTGACATTCAGGGATCACAGGGGTAGCTCGCTGTGCGCGTGTATATATATATGTATGTGTGTGTGTGCGTGTGAGGCTGAGTGTGTCTGTGTGAGCACGGGCGTCTCCAATGCCCTTGGGGCGGAAGACCAGCTCCTAGCAGGTAACAGTAGGTCAGGGGGCACAGCAATTAGGAAGTGGCTGGAACCATTAATTAGCTGATATATCACTTACACTATTGTTGATATGGACTGTGTACTATATGCTACTGTAGAAATAACCTCTGGACAACTTTCTCTCCTCATCATATTCCTATTAGGTTTAAGTTGTGCTAATAATTGCCACATACATTTTAAGTCCTCTCCCTTAAGTTGAACAATGATGACATAACACTCTTAGAAATGATAATGGCAGAAAATAACAAATAAGCCACGGAGATGATGCCTGGCATTGAGAAAGACTCTTTCAACTCTGTGCCCTGTCTTCAGGCAACGTGCCTCCTGAATTCACATCAGGAATTTTTTCTTCTCTCTTTTTTTTTTTTTTTTTGGGAGGGTTTCACCTGTGATCCGAGCCCGCCTTGAGCAGTTTGATTTTCCTCTCTGTGCCTCCAAGCCAGGCTGTGAACTTTCAAAGGCTGCGAGTAAAACCGAAGTGAAAACTCTGAGAGGGGGGTGGGGGGGGGGGGGGGGTGGTCCTAAGCCTACGAGCTCGGGAGTTCTACAGTTGAAAAGGTGTGTGGTGGATGGGCGGAGGGTTGTTTAGAAACTGTAGAAATACAGGTAGTAATGGGGATTGACAAGGCCACCCATGTGACAGAAGGACAACGGTTGAACAAGAAGGAGGCGATGTGCATGATTGTGATTATGCAAGCTGACTTCTTCATGGAAACGTCATCAAGCCCCCGAGCGGGGTGTTATCCTCACGGGCAGCGACGCACCGCCAAACCTTCAGTTCAACGATAAGGCTCTTTCTGCAGTTGCTGTACCTCTCTAACCCACAACCCAAGGATAAGCGAGAACACAGCAGCGCTCCTCAAGAGTAGCAGAGGCCATTTTGCCAAGCCACCGAATGATTGACAGGAGCTGACGATAAAGGCAGAGAGGAGCAGCGTTGAAGGATAGCGGCCTCTGTGATGAAGTGCTCATGGGGAAGAGTAGCTATTGAATCCTCCTTTTAATCTGTCTGTCAAGGTTATTGAAAGTGCTGTCTTCGTTATTGCATGCCAGCCTTGGACTTGGAGGGGCCATACGTATAAGAACACACCCTGTTCTTGTGGAAAGATAAACAAGCTGTAAGCAAATAAACACAGAGGAACAAATAAAAACATAAACAGATGCACGATAATGCACACGTGTAAAGATAAAAGATGCAGGAAGTTGCGATTAAGTCTTTGCTCAGTGCAAACCAAGCTGGAATGGAAGAGAACAATGAACACTACATCTGTATTGAATCTGCAAATGTTACCAGGTGAACAAATCATTGATCCTTTCAAGCCCCTGTTCTCACACTGTGAGGATTTCTGACACACTCTTCATACCGATGACTGCTCTTCCTGCCCTCCAACAATCCACTCCTCCCCCCCCACTGCTGTTGTTGGAGCTCAGGTTAGACCGAGGGGCCTCCACTCCAAACCGGACCCCCTTTCCAATCGATGTTCATCAGCGGGTCTAGCAATAAGTTGTCAATGGGATTCTCATTAGGATTCAAGTATGCTTTTGAATAATATTGTATAGTACTGAATCACACTGACAGATGACTGGGTGAGTGGCAGTTGAGAGCTTGTCATGGAGTGAATTTTAATCAAATGAGGGGATAGTGTCAGGCAGAAATTGATGTGTCTGTATCAAACCACTGATACTGCATGTTCCCGTTTTGTCTAATAATCTTTAGAAGTAGTTTACATAACTTCTACTTTTTTTAGTGCCTTAGAGAGTGAGGCTATAGTTCTATATTTTTCTTATTGTTAACAAATTCATGTGAGGACCAAAACCAACTGTGCGTTAGTCTGCTGCTCAATACTTTATGACTTCTTTAACTCTGTGGTACTCAGCCCCGAGCACATTGGTTGGTTAAGACAGGAGGTGTTAGGCTGGGAATAGATAGATAGAGAGTATAGGCTTGCCCTGATAGCCTACTGGTAAAGACACATGTTATATAACCGCAGTGTCTGAGGTTTGAGCCCAGCAGTGGATTGTTGCATGTCACCCCCATCTCTCTCTCCATTTGCTTCCTGTCACCTCTCCACTGGCTCTATCATAAAGGCATATCATGCCCCAAAAGATATTTAGGGGGGTAAAAAAATGGGGCTATAGCATCACCAATCTGCTAGCATCTTTACTGCTGGCTGTGGAAGCCATGACAGTATTTTCTGACCACATTGTCTGTTTGGTAAAAATTGGACACATCGCAGAAGGAATACATAACTGAATATTACATTACCTCGGCACCCAACCTTGAAAAAGTACTTCCTGCAAAACTTCCACAACCAGCAAATGAGCTTTGTTCACGCTCAGTATGAGCACAACTCCCAGCTGGACTAACATGCAACTAGTTGCCAAAGTCTTACAGTCACTGTCTGCTACTCTGTTATTCTGCCCATAATTTTTCAGTCAGTTTCTGCCAAAGTTGACTGCAGTGCATTCTGCCTGCATTTGGATCCATCTACCAGTCCTATCAGAATGCCATAGATTTTTTTTTTCTAATTCCATCTGTTAGCGTCTGGTACTTTTTAAATCATCAAAAGTGATTTAAGTAGGCATGGGCTACTTCAAATTGGCAGCTGCCACATGTTTATTGTGTATTAAGAACTTAAGCAACTAACCACAGCAAGAGCCTCTGGCATGGCCTACAGGACACAAATACATAGGTTTGGTTTTTAAAACAGCTGGGTAATGTAGTTTTTTTTTAGCAAGCCTTAATCAAACAGGTGGAAATAGTACATTTGTCGAGGACTATTTTCAGATGCGGACTAATACACATTTGGTGGCGTATTTGTGGCAGCCGGTCAGCAGATCCGGGATTGACAGTGTAGCTCATGAATGCGTCTAATATTTGTAGTATATTATTTAACACACATACACACACACACACACACACACACACAGACACACACACACACACACACACACACACACACACATACTCAATCAGTTAATTTTTGGTTTTGATGAAAATGACAATATGTAGTTTAGAGGCGGAGAGTCATAGGGAATGAAACCCACCAAACTTCCTGTAAAAAAAAAAAAAAATCATCAACCCGTCCATTTGTAATATCCTGAGCTGTGTGAATTGCTTGACCAACCAAATGGAACTAAATGTAATTAAGATCTACTCAAGGTTAATTTGGTCAGTAATGGTATTAAGTATGTATGGAGTAGCCTTTTCCTAAATACCAGTCCATTAAATCTGTGTTATTAAAAGATGATACTGAAATGAGACCAAGCATATACACATTAAAAATAATTAGTTTGTTCTGTGTATTTTTCTCCAGAGAAAGAAGAGAGTGTGACTAAGGTTGTATTTTAATGTTATTATGACTGATTGTCTCTTCATTCAAACACAATATCCTTTCCTTGTGTTTCTGTGTGTAGCGGGTTATTCATGGGCTTTGGTCAAACTCGATTGGTCGACATCCACTCATTACTTACCAAAGCTTAATTCTAAAAGACTGTCTTTTATTTGTGATTTGAATGGAGCTTAAATGAGTGCTACTTTAAACTAGCATCTATCCAAGAGAAATAACCTTCTATTCTCTTATTCAATCTATTTGAAAACTTGGTCACAGATTGCCCTTAAACAGAATCATTTTCATATTTCAAAAGTGTTGTTTTGTTATCCTTTGCAAGGTTAGCGTCTATCAACAAAGTGGCCTGAAATTACCAAATAATCCATCAAGAGCCACTCCTTTCACACAGCTTTACCTTGTATCAAAGGCTTACCTTGCCTTGTGCTCAAAATTCCCTGCATTATTAGACCATTCATTTCTTTAGAATAATAAACCTCTGGAAGATATAAAATCATTGAAAGGTGTATTCTAGTGCAGGAAAATCACGTATTTACTCATAAGAAGCCAGTAATTTGCGCTGTCCTTGAACTATCAATAGCTGTGAAGAAAGACCTGACAAAACTACTCTATATGAATACACTCTTAGTCTATTTAAGTCTTTCAATATGTACTTTATCAATATAATATATTAATATGCTGCTGACTGTAGAGTGTGGAACAAAAAGCCTTTTATACCACACATAGGCCACTAGCCGCTGTGTCTTAACATGCATGCATTTGTGTGCGTATGTGTGTGTCTGTGTGCACGTGTGCATGGGAATATTTGTTTAGGAGAGAGATTGTTATGACTATAACATTATCAGCTACAGTTTACACTCCAGTGGCAATTAGAACATCTGCTTGTGTGTGTGTGTGTGTATGCATGTACATAACTGTAGATGTGCACTGGTGTGTATGCGTCTATGTGTGTGCACTCACAACATATGCTGGAGTCTGTGGGGAATAGTTTTCCCCAGAGAGTATTCCACACAGCGCTCCAGTCAGTGTCTCAAATTAGAGGGAGCAGCAGCATAGCTGTGCCTCATCCACTTTAATAGCATTTTAACTGTTATTGGAGCTCTTATATATGAGCATTCAGTGATGCTGGTCATGCCGGCACGCCTATGAAAAGGACAGTGCCACAATAGCCTCCAACTGAACTGTGACAGGCCAATTAATGAGCCTTCATTGGGAAACAGTCATTACATAGGTCACCTAAGAAGTGTAATTAGAATGCATTGTAGATTCTTATTTTTATTGAGAGCGTTAAATTGAAAGAGGGAACGCAATCAATGGCAAGTCGTTATAACGATGTAGGCTGATAGATTTGGGTTAAAAAAAAAAAAAGAAAAAAGAAAAGGTGAGTGTTTATGGTAGAGATGCAAAGCAGCTCACATGCAAGAGTGAGCGCATGTATTTGCCACCACACACAGATGGAGTGCAAGCACACACAGGCGTACACACACACACACACACACACACACACACACACACACACACACACACACGCATACACATACACGCACAACACACATAAATGTCGCCCATGAGGCTTGATAGATGTGTCACATTGGGGACGTGAATGGGAGCCAATTACATTTATAATGTCAAACGTGGTGCAGAAATTAGCTTCAGTATTATTATGTGAAGGCTAATTGCAAGGAAATGCTAAAATGATTTAAATCACCAGGGCTATTTCAAGACATTAAGACATTTTGAAGATAGCTACAGCACTAACAATTTGTACCACCCATTTTATAATTACATTTAATAGGTTGTCTTATCAGTACTCTAAAAGTGGATTCGGATTATCGCAGGCTGGACCAGACCGACAGAACAAAATTGTATTTTTTTTTTTTTTTTTTGAGTGATGAGTGCTGGCCATTCTGCTCATAGGAGAAGGGAGAGAGATAATATTCTGAGGGTTAAACTCTTGGATTGCCTCTTCAAAAGGTAAAATGGAGCAGAACGCCATTGGCGGGGCCATGCTTTGTATTTTCAAGAAGGCAGTCTGGAAGGTTTCCCACCGCAATAGATTTCCTACAGTATGCAAAGACACATACAGAGCGTGTTGCCAAGCCGTCCTCAGAATTGACCCCATCCAGCGGCACTGACCTCACCATTGTTGGCGCTCTCAGCATTCAGATTGTATGCTAATAAGGGCAGGGGATGGAGGGGAGGGGAGCTGGAGACATGCTTTGTTATTAAGTGTATGCAACACTTGAGTTGCTGCTGCTTATTAATGTTCAGGGTCCAACACTTAAACGGTGCTACAGTATGAATTATGTTGGTTTTTGCAAAGCTATACAGTATGTAAGTGTTGTCCACAAAGGATCATTGTAAAAAGGTCAAAAGAATTAAACATGTTCTTTAGGAAAATCTAATTTTTTTAGAAGTTTTACTACCAAATTCATTTCACTGTATTTGAAGGGCGCTCGAAACTTAGAATGACTCATTGTCGAACACAACGTGGTCCTCTCTCCAGGTTAGCTGTATGTGTCACAAGTACTGTCTGAACTGTGACTTAGAGTCACAAAAAGAGCTACGAGAGATGTGATGGTTAAGAAGAATTACACCGAGAGAGGGCGATAAATGAAGGAGATATGATCAGGGAAAGTATGTGATTGTGTGTACGTTTGAAAGGAAGTTGGAGGGCGGGAAGGAGATCTGTATTCTGTGAGCGTAGGCCGCCAAGGGCTTAGGACTCTGTGTCCGCAGCACCTTAAAGCCTTATCCACAGGTGTACAATCAGCAACATAAGCAATAGGCCCTTTACCCTAAGACCACATCATCCGAAGGCCAGCCATGCAGACCCAGGGTGCCGCTCAGAGCTTAGAAGGAGATTAAGGTCCGGATCTTGTGAAGGAAGAAATGTATCATTCATAAAGCAACATTTCCTAATGGTGTATGATGTCTACAGCATGTCTTAACCATTTAACCTCTGGCTCAAATTAATTCCTTTTCAAGTTTACGCTGGAAAAGATTTCACAGTGTGTGCAGGATTTTCTCCAAAGAGCCAAACAAATTGGCTTCTTTTTATGTTAAACATATTCACCATTAGTTCATCTCCAGTTGATCTGTGGTTTTTAGTGAAATCATATCTACTTACAAGCAGATGCCAATGGAGCCAAACTGAATATTGATAAATGTGGGATGTTTATTCCCTCTTTCAAGTGCTGGATTTCATTTTTCAGCTTTCTGTTGTGCATTGAGTAAAAAACTGGAAGAATTTGAACCATTTTTGCTTGTGACACTTTCATATGTGATACTTGTGACTCCTCAATCTAAAGGTTGTATATTGTATTCCTATTTTTTTTTACTTATTGTCAACCTGTATGAAAAAAAACACTCAAATCTGTGCAAGAATCGCTTTTAGTCAGCGACCTTCCTTAAGGCATGAACAGGTAGCGCATTTTGCATGTTTGTGTGTGTGTGTGTGTGTGTGTGTGTAAAGCTTGATAGATCTTATTCAGCTGTGGCATAGAGCTTTGCTGCACCATTGCTGTTCAAAATCTATTCAAACTACACCAATGAGTCACACACATTACCATAAACACACACACACTTGTTTATTTTGACTCAATCCTACACACACACACACACACACACACACACACACACACACACAAACGTCCTGCTGCCAGAAATACTCGCTTTAGGACCTAATATGTATTAGCTGGAATTATTATTGGCTGAAAATAGTGCCCAACAAATATTATTTCCTTATTTGAGTAATGTTTACTAGAAACTCCAGAGACCAGCTGTCAATTTTGGTAGAAACAAGTTCTTTTCACAACTTTTGGTGGACCTTAAAAACCCTAGATAAACCTATTTTCATTAGCTTCTTCCTCTGTGCAATCAGAATTTACCTACATTTGAATCTAATCTGATAATACTTGTGTAGATGTCTTCTTATATTGCTGGGCAACTGTCAATCAAACCAGGTCAAACCACACCCACATAGTCAGCTGACTGCTAATTTAGGATGTAGGGTATTTTTTTCTTTAGCTTTGCACATTTAGTAATGTAAATTTATTGATATTAAAAAATACTTGAAACTTCTTTTTTTTTTACCCCAGTAATTATCTTGGGACCCTTAAGATTCATGTCATGACCCCTTGTTGGGCTCATGACCCTGAGGTTGGGAAACACTGATCAACTGTACACTAATGTTTCTGCTAAAGTTGCTAACATGCCAAATGAAAACAGAACAGAAATCGAATGCTAATTGTCTGTCTTTAAAAAGCAAATTCATGAAACATTTCCAGTGTTTCATATCATGATTAATATTCTTCTCGCTCATCTGTTAACAAAGTGCTATTTTCTCTTTTTGTTGAATTAATTGAATCATGTAATCTTCAATATGTAATATTTGAAAAACCCACACTGAAATCCCATGTGAGTATTCTGTTCCCGATGGATTCAGGAGTGAAGAAAATTGTTTCTCTTTTTCTCCTCGCTGTGTGGCAGCAGGTTTATATATACAGTACAGAACATCATGAGGCCAACCTCAAGTGTCATACAAGTTAGTGTTACTGAGTTGGCTGCGGGGAGTTTTTTGCGATGAGAACCGGAGCTGGAGATGAGTTGGCCTTGATTTCAGAGTGGTTGTAATGAAGCCCTGTGTGCAGTTAATTCTATGTTCCATTATGCGCTTACATGCATAAGCGCGGTGAATGATGGCGCTCATACACTCACACAAACACAGACACTCCAAAAAGACAGACACACACCTCTGCCGCTCACCTCAGCGCACACACACACACACACACACACAGATAGAGCTCTATATGTGAAGCATCTCTGTCTCTTTATCTCACTGTGAGTCATTAGCCATTCCAGACGCAGGGTGATCAGCAGAGCCAGCCTGGCCTGAGACAATTAGAGACCCCAGAGGTGGCTGCACATCACAATGAGCCCCGGGGCCATGATTAAAACATCAGCCGCTCTCTTTGCAACGCTGACGGGAAGAGAGAGAAGGGGGGGGGGGGGGGGGGGTAAAAAAAGAGAAAAGATGAAGGGATTCGGACTTTAGTTCTATCAGCTGCCTATGTTGGTGATTAAAAAGGGGGTTTGTTCATCATTTTATGAGCTGGAAAATGTTGTCAAAAGGGGGGGTTGGGCTTCATTTATTCTCCATTATACATACACACATGCATACATATCCCCCTCAACCCCTTTTACCACCACGCACACGTACAGTACACGCAACTGGAATCTCCTTTATTCTAAATTATCACATCAAACTTGTGATAGATATTGTAGTGTAAAACAATGAACAATGTTGTATCTGTTTAAAGGGTACTTTATTATTGATTGTTATTCACCAAAGATAAGCAAGATTGAGGGCATTATGATAAAAGAAGAGGTGTATGTGATTCTGCACATTTGATCTGATAAATATACCCTGAATTATATGTGATTAAATGTATTACACTTTTATTATTATCATCATTTAAAAAGAAAAGAATGCAGTACCAAAAGTCACAAAACAGTATTGTAATTAAGATAGAGTATAACTCAAAGTAAGTGGGCATCAGTCAATGAACTGAGGTAACCCTTGTGTAGACGAAACTGAACTGTAATAACCCCTGTACAACCCACTGAAAGTTTCAAGCCACAATCTGAAAACACTCACTGCACCTGCGACTGGAGTTCTGAACAAAAAGAGCATTATGTGATCAATGCCAAGAAAAGTTGGAATCTGATTGAAATTTACTAAGGGGACTTCCCATTTTCCCACGATGGTCAGCAAAATGATCAGTATAAAAAAAGGAAACATTTATCTGAGATCATTGTATCATTTCTGCATAGACGCCGTCTGTGTTGTTCTGGTTCTGAGGACGACTCTGAAACTTTAACTTTTATTATTGGACTGTTATATTTCATACTACAATATACCTTCACATCTCTGTTCTTTTTATTAGTTCACCTGATTCAATATTAACCTCGTCTTACGTTTTCAGATGAGTGATGTGAATGTATTCACGGAGCTAAAACCCACAGACGCGCTTGCGTAAGACTACAACAGCCAGTGGATTACCAACCGCTGCAATGTTGCTATCTCCTTTGACATTTGTGGCTTTGATATGTATCTCAGTGAAGGGAGATTTAGATAGCAAATCCCTCAAGTGCTTCATTGAGCCAAGGGTGCGTACTATTGAAAAAAAGCTGACAGAGATGGTCAAAATAACTGGAACACCACTTGAAATACTGCCTGATGTTTGAAGTGACTGAATCATAATTACAAAGTTAGTTATACAGGCGACTGAAACTATGTTTGATGCCAGGTATTGAAATTCTCAGCTTGGCCTACAGTCATGGTCATTAAAAGAGTTTGAGCACTGCAGATGGAAAGAAAAGGGGGATATTTTAAATATTTTCATTCAATTATAATTCAAAATATATCATGTGCTTGTTCCATGGAGCAGGTTAACTGAGGTATGTGGAGAAATCAGAAAACAGGCATTCATCTGATATAGAGAACAGATTTGTTTAGCAACCCCCAAGAAATAATATCCATCTGAGTTCAACTCCAGCTAAAAGTGGTAAGAAAGAAACATATGAATAAGTTATGGACTTGCTGTTTATTTGCTTTTCTGTTCAGTCTTGTGTTTGTTCAATAGACTGCAGGCGACACAAATGAAGTGTGTTACCGTCAGTCAAGGTGCTTCTTTATATGACATCTTCATTTGTCTTTGCTGGGTTTAAAAGTCACACTTAAAAAGGGCAATCTGGCACTGCACTCTTATTAAGCTAGGGGACACAAATTTGAAAAAAAAAAAAAAAAAAACGGTCAAAAATTATGCAGCAGAGGATGTAGATATCCTGATTTTTAGTCCTGAGTATGTGGATACACTGGTTAAAAAATGGAGTACTCCTTGTACCCAAATAAATGAGCTTCGTGTGTCCAATTGCTGCCTGTGGAGTGAAATACATTAAATATATTGAGACTAAAAACCCTCAACTCAATTTAATCCAAGAAAAATGTCCCAATGGTGGCTAAGACCTTGATACCATAAAGTGTTCCTGCTTCATATAAAAAGGTACTGACTTTTAAATATTGGCTGGTGTTCATCTGGTAGCTTCACAAATGCTGGTGTGGTAGTAAGAAGCAGAACGTTTGATATGACATTTTGAAAACTAAATCCTACATCAGAGGCTTAACAGGTCAGCTCAACATTCAATTATTATTGCGTCGCTCAAACATGCATAATGCTGGAAGTTAAAAAAAAAAACTCCTGAATATCTATGTGTGACTACTCTGTTATCAGCCTGCCTGAGCCCAGAGTTACTACACTGGCTCCAGTTGAAGAAAAACCAACCTATTCACTGGTATTCCCACAGTGATCTGCCCTCATATCCCCAGTCCTTACTGCTTCAGACGACCCTCATCTCCCCCTCCAACTCCTGCCACCCCACCCTGCTCCGCCTCCCCTCAGGAGCCTCGCTGTCCTCTGATCTGGAGCGACACCGCCACTTACCCAAGGCATCGGTCCTCCCAGAGAAGGTTGAGCTATCCCAGAGTCCCTGTGGTGTGCAGCCCTCTGTCCCTCTGTTCTTATGGTTCAGTCACCACTGAGCAATGCCACATGGGAGCTCCACTCCAGCGCCTGGCTAACCCACAGCGGTCACACCGGAACTCCCCGTGCGCCCGCTGTGCAGTCGTTGTTGTTGTTGTTCTCGCCAGCGTGACTCGCCACCGGAGATGTCGAGGTGTCGAGATGTCGCGAGTTTCGGCTTTGGAGGCGGGTGAAGAAGCAGTCAGAACTGAATCGCTGAGGGTCAAAGTTCAACCGTGCATTGTGTTTTTACTGGAATCTGAAAGGAAAACACTCAACCTAACCAAGAAAAGCAATAAGAGGGACATCATTAGACAGAAGTTTTCCTGGTAAAACCTAAATGAGGGGAAAATAACGCTGTCTAACGCAATATCGCATCTAATGTGCTTTGATGAAGTTGTGGCTGCCAATGCTGTCTTGTTGCATTTGATATGTTGCCGCATGCGCTCCCGTTCCTGACACATGCTATAATGGCTAATTAAATGTGATGGCTGGTATTATTCAATTCGGAACAGTTGTACCTCAAAGAGCAAAAGAAAATTACAAAATTGATTTGATGACAGCTAAATTGCAAGAGAAGGCCTTGATTTAACCAGCCAATGTAAATGAGTCCAATTTAGAATCGTGTAATGCGGGCCGGGAGAACGTGGCGGAAAATGATCAGGCCAGCCAGTCACAGATATTAAAATGAATTATATCTAATCGGAATTTTAGTCACGCTACATTAACTAATAGAAAGTTATTAACATTTCAAGAGCGGGAAAGGGAGAAAAAAAAAGCTTTCGCCAGCAAAATTAACAGTGGTTGGGCTGACCTGTGGGCATGCGAATGTGAACACTGTAATGACAGCATAATGGCATATTTACATTTAAAACCTCGGCTGGCTAATATTCAGATTCAGAATTAGACGTTAAGTCAAGGAATATTTGGTTTGCCCTCTTGACCTCTCTGCTGAGGGTTTCTCTGATTTCAATAGTACAGTCTAACTTTTAATTTCCTTCACTATTTCTACCTAATCAGTGGTTTTTATCCCATCTCCATCCTCCCACCCTACTTGTCACTGCTGTCTTTGGTATGGTTGTAGCATGTCTTTCATCTTTCATGTTCCAGTAAAGTGCCATCTCCTTCTCTTGTTCCATCTTTATTGATTCCCCTCCTTTCTTTCATCCTTTCATTACGGCGTATCTATAGAAATATTGTGCGTCTCCACCCGTGTTTGTCTTTCTCTCTCTCTCGTGACGAGCCCCTCTCTGTCAATAGGCTAGAAGGCCACCCCTGACAGCTATTTTACCTCTGGCAACAGAGTTTTGTATTTTAAGTGTTTTACTTTTATATTAATTTTCTTTGCTCACCAGTATCACTTCAGTCTCTTGTGCGTCTTCAATCCGCTTCGGTTTTTTTTCTTTCTTTTTTTTTAAGTTCAAGGGCTTCAAAGAACACAGAGGAGTGCTTAAAGACACAAGCTTTTGAGGCTGTTCATACCTGTCAGGTTTTGCTAATTTTCAAAGTACAGTGCATATCCATAATGAAACAGCGCCCACCAGTCAGCCAAGGACAGCGCAGCATTCAAAGACGTTTCATCGCTTATCACACATTGCCCACTGAGCCATTAGTATTCACACCATATTAGAAGTTTCATGGACATCATGCCAGCTGATTCAGATGAACTCAAAGCATAGTCAATCCTTAATAAAGGCATCAAAATCTTTCAGTATTCACAAAGTTTGTTTTCATGACCGGGGGGTTATTCAAATTTCAGTGTTTGTCAGTAAGTGAATAGAACAATTTATAAGCACACAATGTGAATATATGTCTATGTGTGTGTGTGTGTGCGCCCGTGTGAGTGTGTTTGTGTGTTATTGTTTCTGGGTTTTGCCGGAGTTGGGCTGACCTCTGGCTCGACACGTTCAGCGCCAGACATCACCGCTCCTCTGCTCTCCTCATTTCCACTCCTCCGCTTGTCTGCAACGGCTCTGTTCATCCGCAGCGAGCAATGAAATTTTTACATAGGACAGATTGCCTTTTTTATAATTTAACACAATATGGGGAAGAGCAGGAACGGATAGCTGGTAGTATAACACGGTGGTGTGTTCAATGTTTGATTTAAAAAAAGAAGAAGAAGCGTGCTGTATTCTGCGAGGTTGTCGTTATGGTTTTAAAAGCATTCAGGTTTCAGTAGGGGTGAGCTCCAATGTGTGTGTGTGTTTGCTTTAGGGGAGGGACACACATGAAGAGAGACAATATCTGGGTTCATGTGTGTCAGGGTCGCATCATAAAATGTTCCCTTTACAAAATGTACGATGATATTTGAGGGAAACGTGAAGGCTTGCTTCTCTGTGTCCTTTTAGTTGACACTTTTAGCTTTTGACATTCATACAGTCTACATGTGTGTGTGTGTGTGTATGTGTGGCAAATCAATGTCTGTGCACGCAGCACACATTGGTCTGTTTATAAAATGTAAAAAAGCAACAAAGAACGTCTTGGGTTCTGACATCCAGCCAGCACACCTTCCACTCAGCCCACCATCTGCTCCCCAGGTCACCAGACTAGCCCCCCCCCCTCCGCTCCCCTCCCCTGCTGCCTGCAAGCTTAGTAACTGGTTTCAATATGCACTGATGTGTGAAGCGCTAAGAGACTCAGCTCTGATTTTCTGTGTACAATAACTTCTACCCACCAGCCATTTTTTAAACACCTGAGTAGTGCATAATGTGTGCGTGTGTGTGTGTGTATATATACATATATATAAAAAACCTCATATAAGCCTTGAGAGCAGGTGTTTGATATTTCATATGTCACCAATAACACAAAAAGATATCAACTCCATGGAGCCAATTTACATAATTGACCATTTACTAGGCCAGTGCCTGTTAAACTTCCCTCTTTCACACAGCACAGTTAACCATGACAGTGGTAGAATAACTATTGAAATTCTTAGTCATTTTGGAAACAATTTCAGACAGAAGTAGCTTCTCATCTTTAGTCAAAGACCGTCGGTTGAAATGATATTGATCATGTTTCAAACTGAAATGTTTTAAAGCAAGAGCCTTGTTAAAAGTGTTACCTATTAGGGGTTGTAGTACTATGGGCGGGGCCCTGGGTTCTCATACTGGGAAAGCTCCTCTGTGTACCAGGAATTAAATTCCCAGCTTTTAAACTTTTGACCTAATTATGAATTACAAATACATGATGCTGTCTCCACTTAACAGAACTGTATAGTATGATTCACTCATTTTAAATCCCAATAAGACATGTTTGAAAGTACTATTCCCTTTTTTAAACTCAACTCACACCTTAATGAAATGTAAATAGGACACACACAAAGTAGTTTAAATGCGAAAATGACCTTTTCTATCTTATTTGTTACACTTGTATGTTTTTGTTTAGCTTTTCTATGTATTTGTCTGTATTTCTTTCCTCTTAAGTTTTTATATAGTATGTCTCACCATAGGAGGACCGCCTGACAAGCCCTCATGGCTAAAAAAAAAAAATCAACATGCATTGCTTCTTTGAATTATGTATTTCTTGTTCATGTGCGATAAAATGAAATCAAAAATAAAGCTGCTAACTAAAAAGGCTCACACACTGCTACAAAAAAATAAAAAATATTGTATTGTGTACTGTAGCATAATGAACTAAAACAAATTGCTGCTTCACTTGTTAATGCAAGCTACCAAATAAAACAGCACCTGCACTTGTTAGTGGTTACTCACAGTTGGCTGCAGGTTGAGGAACTGAGCAATGAGTGAGCTTACAAGCTGGCGTCAACAACAGTCTGGAGGAAGTGCTAGCTCAGCAGAACGTGACATCTACTCCTCCATAGAGTCCAAGCAGTGTCTCCTGGGGGGTATTCCAGAAAGTGGGTTATGTGGAAAACTCTGAGTATGTTAAGCCTGAGATGAGGGAAACTCCGTGTTATCCGTTCCAGAAAGAGATGTAACTGAAACTCTGAGTCAGTCACCATGGTAACTGAGTCTGTGAACATAATCTGCTTGCTGGCAGGTTTTCTTTAAGAAACCCTGAGTTTCTACCTCTCTCCTCCTACCTTAAACAAGCTGCCAGACATGGATGATAATGGTCCGTTTCTTCGCAATCTGATAGATATCGAGGCAGAATTAATTCGCAATGCTTTATGTCAGGAGACGTATTCAGGGCTCAATTGGATGTGTTTTCATTCCGAGATGAATATCTGTTAGAACGGTATCACTGTTCATTACACTCAATCATTTCTTAACATTCTCCGGCCATATCTACCGGATAACACTGAGTAACAAGAATGTTAATTGTATTTTTAGGAAGTATTTTTATTTAATATTCATATAGTACACATCTCACATTTTAGTCTTAAAATCAATGACTCTAATATGTATAATAAGTAAAATAGTGTAAAATGTTAATCTACTAAGCAAGATATTAGATGAGAGGACATATGTGTTAAACAGCTTTCTGTTGGGGGTAATAGCCACTGAATGAATATTTACTTTGTTTAATAGCCTACGTCAACTATGAATAAAATCAAAGCGAGGTCCAATCATAGCCCAGCAAAATGTGCCTTACTTTTCTGAATTATGTTTCTTTATTTCATTTTTAGCTGCTTCCAAATACGTTACACCACTTTTTCACCTGTATGCTACAATTTTAAGTGAGGTAAGTTAAGTCAGTGGAGTAGTGCATTAAAACAATTTTCTCCCATGCTGCTTCACTCCAGCGTCTGCAGCGGTGTTACTTTTTATGAAATATATGATCCTATTCGCCACAGGCCTGCAGGGGGAGCTCCAGTGAGGTGACGGCTTTCTCTTCTGCAGTAGTTGCCATGGTGAATCAAGGTATTGGGGCTCCATCGATGATGGCTTTTTATAGTGGTCGTGCACCAAATTCAAGGTGAACATACTCAGAGTTGATTGAATTCATTCTGATCAGCTGTTCTGGAACCGGATACTCAGAGTTTCCCATCTCAGAGTAAGTCAACTCAGAGTTCAAGGTTAGACTCAGTTTGTTGAACCTCCTACCTAGAATACCAACACCCGCCCCCCCTCCGGTCCTCAGTCTAATCAATACACATGGCAAACTTTTTTAATCCTCATGCTGAGTCACTTTAAGCTTTATACTAATTGACAACTACTAGCAACACACAGTAACATTAGCTGCTACTACCATATAACTAGCGTGCTAAGGTTAATAGGCTAACCGCGATTAGCATCTGTATTTTACTTGTTGTACCATGTTGAAGCCATACAAAAACACATTCACATACGTGGTATTTACCTTCTGTAAGTTGCAATGTTTCCATGTCTGTTACCCTTTGGCAAGACGTTGTATCCACCAAAGACACTCTCCTGCAGTGTAAACAACTTATACACAGCTTCCGTATTTATGGTCTGATAGTTTTCTGATGGCTTAACTCTTCGGGGTCACCTTTACACCCCGCCCCTCTACCTTTCCAATTGGCTGACAAGTTGGTAACAACCAATACAAATAAACAAATGTTTGGGGGGTGGTATTTTTGCCTTCAGTATTAAGTTAGTGGCAGAGAGGCCGAGAGGAAACAAGGGGGGAGAGAAGTGGGTACAACATGTAACAAAGGTCTATTTCCAGATTCAAACCAGGGACGTTGACGATATAAATGGCATGACTAAACAAATTACTATACAGCAAACACTCTACTTGAATGGCAATGGACTTCCCTAACACAACGACAAAGATTGTTTATCTGTCTATAATGCTTTTTAATTCACTATGAACCGTATTAAACATTCAAATTAACTGGGTTTTAATTAAAAGCATTTTAAACATTTAAGATACTTTATTTTATTTATTAATCTCTGAATTATTTACATTTATTTGTCTAAAATGAAACATTTTCAGACTGGGCTACAGTTTTAATTATACATATGGTGGCTTAATACATGATATAATACTAATAAACTGAGGCTGTAGCATTGTTAATGTATTGCAGGAATGATGGGGAATAAACAGAACTATTTATTTATTTACCAGACATAAACTAACAAAGAATGCAAAATGAGTTGAAATAATAAACTCAGCTGTTTAGGTGAATGGACATGTGAGTAAAAATAGTAAAGAAACCAAATGCAGACATTTAGGTGGCTGAAGTGGCAGCCATAGACTCTGAGGCGCAATCGGCACAGGTGCTGCCAATTCATTAATTTAACGGCCCGCCTACCAATTACCTGCAAGACAATAAGAACAAGCCAAGCAGACCAAAGCACAGTCACATATAATATTATAAAAGTAGATACAGCCAATTCTGTTATTTGAAGCCATTGTAAAATAGCCAGTGCATACCATTTTTAATTAAAATATAATTAAAGGGACACTCCAGCAATTTAGTATTCCTTAGTATGGTCAATATCCAAAAAACACTGTATCCTACAATTCCCATAATACAAGTCACTATTTTGTTGGACCCTCCCTGCGGCATAAACATCCACATATTTCAGACTCCATTCCCCAACGGTTTGATTATTATTTTAAAAAAATAACTTCTGCATATATGATCTTTATTGTTTCCATGTTTATTGATTGCATAAAGCTACATCATTTTATTTACAGTATATTTCAGGCTCTGTAATGTACAACAGAACCCATTACTAATGCTCTGGTGAAAGAAAACTGACAAGTGAGTAAAAAACTGCACCTTGTCATCAAAGGAGTTGCTGGATGAGACATAAAAACTTGACCATCAGAGTCAATATTCCTGGCTGCCATGTTTCAGAGATGCTGCTGATGTTGACTGCATCTCTGTTGCTTGGGTGATAAATGTACACTACAGACAGACAAGAGGATCACTTGTGTCAAATCCTCTGACATTTTGCTGCAGCGGCGTAGCCCGCAGAGTTTGAATTTCCCAGCTAAACATCTCTGAGATGTTCAAAGTGAAACTGTGAGGATTCATGTAACCT
The DNA here is from genome assembly GCF_027409825.1 of Scomber japonicus. Classification (NCBI taxonomy): domain Eukaryota; kingdom Metazoa; phylum Chordata; class Actinopteri; order Scombriformes; family Scombridae; genus Scomber; species Scomber japonicus. Next base: position 14,211,996 of record NC_070601.1, read on the forward strand.
GTAGTTTCTATGGTACACTGAACAGTTTAATTGTTGCTTTCCTGCACAAGAAAACTCTCACATGCTGATCATTTTCTTTCCTACCTTGCTGAGCTAGTCTGAGACGTATGCAGCGTTTTGGAGTTACTTTATATAATTAGACTCCTTGTTATGGCAGGACGAGGGTGTGCTGGAACAAGACTGCAGAGAGAGTCAGACAGAGTGTGGGCATCTGCTGATCTATTTTTTATGTTACTGTGTATGTATAAAAGTGTGTACCTGTGCATGCTGAAGACCAAGGTGAGCAGCAGGGCATGTGTACAGGGTGTGCAAGCTTACTGGGTGTTTATGTGTTTTTGTGTCTGCCTCACGCCGACCGAGTCTGTTAGCACCCTGTGGGGGGAAAAAAACGAACAGTTTGTCTCCCCCCACCACTTTACAAATGAAATCAGTGCTGTGAGGCGGTGGATTAATATCATAAGGAAGGCCAGAGTGGGCCATTAGAGTGGTGTAATGTTGCTCCGGGGCCTTGTGATGGATGGCCATCGGCGCTACGGCCCTATTTGCACACAGTCACCTCTGTGGTGGCCGCCATTAGCAGGACATGGGAGGTAAGGGCTAAGGGATGGTGGTGAGGTGGCCAGACCGAGGTTTTATTAGAGAGGAGTGTGTGTGTTTTGTGTTTTACTGTATATGCCTGTCTGGGTGTTCATATTTGTGTGTTTGCGAGCGTGTGTTTCTGTAATTATTGATGTGTATGTTTGTAAAGTGCGTGTGTGTGTGTGTGTGTGTGCGAGCCGACTCTTCAACAGACAGATGTTGCGCTCCCCGCCCTCCACTCTATCTAACGTGTCTGTCTCTCTCAGTGGACGGCGGTAGTAGGCAGAAAACACACTCGGTGTAATTAAGACAAATTAGCCCGGATGGCAGCTTGCAATAACAGCAACATATGTCGGGAGGTTTGTGTACAGAAGAATACAATCAAAATCATCATTAGCAAATCACTTATCGTAAACACAATCACATTTTCCACCTTGGAACTCCATTAATACGACGGCTTGATTTCTTTTAATTTATTTATCTCTGTCCTCCCTCCTTTTTCTTTCTCGCTCTCGCCACTTTAATTCTCTTCCTCTCTTTGTTTCTCTCATCTACTCTCTCTCTCTTTCTCCATCGCTCCCCATCTCTCTGTCTTGCTCTATCGCTCTCCATGTCACTCCCTTTCTCCTCACTTCTCTCTCCATCTCCCTCAACATTTCAAAAGAATGAATTACTTTGGGCTGTCACTTGGCCCTGGCCAAGAATTCATTTTTGTGGGTCAAGTGTTTCAAACTGTCATCTTTGACAGGAACCATCTCATACAATAACTACATGGATGGACCTTGACTTGGAGTGCTTTCGTTTTCTTCCCCCTCCTCTTTTCATATGCATGCTAAAAAGATCTCGGGTATTGTTGGTGCAGAAAAAGAAGGAGGGGTGGGGAGATGGAGAAGGTGGAGAGTGTAACCATGAAAAGGACGGCAACGCAGAGATCAATACTGGATTAATAGATTCTACTCAACCACATGCAAAGTTATATGCCAAGTGAAAATATCACGAAGAGAAGCACTGAAACGCTCCAGTGAGAGAATAAAGGAAATAACTCAACACGACAGGAGTGCTGCAACATTTAACTATGCCAAGGTCTTTATCATAACTAATTCATTAAGGAAAAAGGAAAATGAAGCTGGCTCAATATTGAATACCCAAAGGAAAAAATGTAGCACACACACACAAATCTTCAGGACAAATTTGACTCATCTCAATTTATTCTGGCAACAAATATTCTACACATATTTTCTTGACAATGGCAAATATAAAATGTAACGTTTCCGAGGTTACACATTTTGTCATATATATTCCATGTTTCCATGTTTTGAAACTAGTTTAGAGAAAGCAAACTAAAATCATCAGTTAGTTCAGCAGGTGTCATTGTGTTGAGTGTTGAGATTGAATACATCTCTTTCTGAGAGAGGAGTTTAGGGTGTTTTGGGGGTTTTTGGTGTACTGGCTGGATTGCCCCCTCTTGCTGGTGTAGTTACTTGTTCTTGAGATGTTCTTCAGGATCTTAGAATCTTGATTTCATCTCATCTGCCTTGTAATTGAATGTATCCAGTAGGGCCCAACCAATGCTGGAATTTTAGGGTCAATGCTGATATCGATATTAGGGAGAAAAAAATCCAATATTGATATATTGGCTGATAATCTTATAGAATAAATACACAAACACACTTTTTTCTCCAGATGTGGTTACCAAACACTGTAATGGAGGCTGTGATATTTTACAGTTTAAGAATAAACTTTTTTATAAAATGAATGAATCAATGCAGTGAAATGGTAAACTTAACTATTCCACTAGGAATTTATTACATCTATATTGAACTTAAATTAGGAAAAAGGCTTAAATATATATAAAATGCAGCCTATTTATCTAAAAAAAAATATCGGCACATATCGGATGGCATAAAAACTGATACTGTTTCTACTGATCTGTATCAATATCAGCCGATAATATCGGTTGACCAACATATCGGTCGGGCTCTAGTACCCAGTTCAGAGCAATTTGTCAGAGCAAGTTGTGCCGTTCCAAAACATCAACATCTTCTAAAAAACCTTTTCAACACTTCTATCTTTGTGTCTGTGTTATAGATTACCACTTCCACCAGGGGTGCACATGCTGGAGCAGCCGCTGTGCTCGTAGCAGCACCCGAGTTTGTAGCGCTCTGAAATCATTTTTTTCAAGTTAAGCATTTCAAGTAACAGTTCAATGGTGAGTAGGTTCTTGGGGTCTCTTTGAGAGAGGTCAATGTGTGAGATGAGGTAAAGACGGCATTGAAGCCAACATAAAGCCTGTGTGAGTGTGTGTTTGCTAGGGACAGCAGGGCTTCAATGGCATTGGACTTGAGCAGACAATCTATTTACAGTGTGCTCAGGGGAGCTTATAAACAAATGTTGAGTAATTTCAGCCAGGAGTAATTACCCTTGCCGCTGACAAGGAGAGTGTGTTAGCACTCCCCTTCACCCTCGGCCCTGTCCAGAAGGCTTCGAGCCCGCGCACAAACACACACACACACACATGCACGGACATGCACAGATGCACATCCACACAGCACAGAAAAAGAACTTCTTTGCGTACGTGTGGCGTTTGTCCAGGAGTCGATACCAAAAACACCTCTGCGGCCTCGAGCTCCTGCCCTCATGTTTGAGAATGAGCTGACGAAATATTCTTGCTCGCTTAGAAAAAAGTTTTTTTTCCCCTTGCGCTCTGGAACCTATTTTTTTTCCAAGTCAAGCTACTCAATGGAGTTAGTGCTACATAGTTACAGCTGATATAATCTGTCACTAGTTAAATGTGTTGTTTTTAGCAGTAAAAGTGACAGTCAATGATGGTATATTAAAACCCTGCTAGCTGTTGTTGTAATAGAAGTTTGTGTTTAAGAGTATGGTAGCCCTAAGGTGCAAAACACATAATTTCATGAAAGAAGACAGGAAAGATAAAAAGACTTGTCCTCCTGAAAATAATTACACCACCATTTAGCCTGTATGCTAAATACGAAACTAGAACCAGCAGATAACGTTAGCTTAAAAACCGGGACCAGTGAAACAGCTTATTTTTTAAATAAAGTCTACAATTACATACATTTCTGTTAGAGTAAAGATTAAATAAATTTGTTAACATGCTACGTGGTCTGAGGTGCTAGTTGACATAATTCTTAAACATTACAGTCTTTATGCTAAGCTAAGCTAATCATATGCTCACTGTAGATTCATGTTTAGTGTAAGGTCATGAGAGTGGTATCAATCTTCTCATCTAACTCTTGGCAAAAAAGTGAATGTCTATTGCTATTGCTTTAACAAATGAAGATTGTGTAAACTTAGAGTCAAATGTAAGCAGATGTATGAACCTATAAGAGCTCAGCATTAAGTGACAAAGAGTAAAATATCATATGGATGCAATCTTAATCTTAATGAATTCATAAAGCAGGATCGGGATTTCAATGTTTAGTGGTCTATTTAGTAAGAAAACAGCTGGATTCAGTTTATGGTATGGAAATTAGTTTAATCAATAATTTTATCACTTTTTAGGGATAAAAAAGTCTTTCAAATCACCTTTAAACCTTTATTTATTTGGGAGATTTTATGTCTTTTTCCCACTAAAATACATCTACCATCACAACATCTGTGTCAGAAAAAACATTTAACAGTACCGCTTCTTCTCCAAGGTAAAATATGGAGCTTTGGTGCAATAATTATTATCAAGGTGAAATTAAAATGTTGTCTTTCAGAAATGTAACAAAACAACATTCAGTACAGGATAGCTTTCTGTAAACCCTCAACAGCTCCCTCCTCTTCATTAGGATTCTGTAAGCACGGTCATCAGGCCAACGGATCATGCTATCGAATAAATAAAAATTAAAGAAACAGGCAATCAAAGTCACATTCATTGCTCCATTGTTTTACATTTTAATCATTTGCTAGACTTAATTACAGGATTGAAATGTAACTAACGAACAAGCAAATTAATTTTCACCTTAACCTTTGAAAGGCAAGCAGGCCAGATACAAGCTTTATCCCATCTGATCGATTATGATCTCTCGGCTCGAACGGAATGGATTCCCATGCAAATTTAGCCGGATCAATCCACATTCCGGAGGGATCGATGAAACAGCTTTTCCAGACCTTCCAGAGACAATTGTATGATTAGGAGATGAGATGATAACGACTGGAGAAATAACACAGGATCAATACAAATTATACAAAATCAAAACAAAGGAGAGATTTGAGCGTGTAACCTGTTTTGTGTACAATGAAAGAGAAACTACTGCATCTCAAGACAGGCAAGAGTGTCAAAGAAAAGCAAGAGAAAAAGGTACTTCTCACACACAGCCCTTCAAATTCCAAATAGTGGAGCTTTAAAAGCCACAGCGGAGGCCTTTTCCTCCCTCATCCCTGTCTCTGTTCTCGCTGCCTTTGATTCCTACTGAGCAGGGTAAAGATGTGAGAGAGGTGGCTGCTTAGGCTGGGTCTCTTGACAACTGGGCGTCACATGTATTCGAGTGTTGTAACTATTATACGGCAAGGGAGGTGGTGTGTGTGACATGCAAAGCTCTGATGATGCAGAGAGTGGACAGGATTGTATTTTCCCACTATAAGAATATATTTGAGTGTACACATTACAAATGCTTTTTTGGGTCAGAGTTATTTAATTGTCATGATTAATGCAGGTGTGAATAGATGGATATCTATTTGTAGGTTTCCCATTTATAGGTTGTATTTTGACATTTTCCCCAATACGCATTATGTGCTTTCTTGCCAAGAGTGTGATGATATTATTGATCTTCTCATCAAACTCTTGGAATCATGCCAAATATTTATGTATTTTGTACTTTTGCTGGGCTAGCCAGGATACAGAATCACCATAGTCATGTTTCAACCCATATACCCCAAGATATGTTTGACCAGCCACCAAAAGGGGTAACATTTGTGATGATATATGTATATAGTATTCTATATATTGGCTCAAATCTGTATGGTTTTTTTTGGTCACAAGCTGAACTGTAAGCAAAGTAACTTATTTATATCCAGCAGACACTGAGAAACATTCATTTTGAGTAGTGTTTTTGTTCACCTGATGAATGTAAGTCCAATAATCACTCCCCTTTTAGCGCTGTTTTGTTCTCCACCAACTTCCTGGAGGAAATACATGTCCAATTAGCTGCTAAAAGCTTCACTGTGTCTGTCAGATATTTGGCGCAGAGCAGGCTGTGTACTGTTGGGTTTTAGAGCTTTTTTTCTCTGAAAACAGCTACCTGCTGTTACTGGAAAAACACTAAATTGGTGGGAAAGCTGAACTGAAAAATGCTTTTTTTAAAAACTAAACAAAACTGTAGAGCTAAACTGCAGATTCTGTTCATTATAAGGGATACATTTTTTTTTACTTGATAACACAAAACAAAAAGTACTGACTTTTTCAGTAGCTTTCAAATATCACAATCAGCCTTAACGTCATAAATGAGGTACAACTTGTGTGTTATTGTAAAATATAAACTGCCTCATTTCATTAATACCCCTAAAATTCAAGGGAATACTGTGGCAATGTGTTTAAAGATAGCTACAGCCCCCATTTAAACATGTTCAAGTTAGTATATATTCACTAGGTGGTTTAAAGATGTTTGATTAAAGCAACTAAAGCTTAAGTTTAAGAGAACCTTTGCTCATGGCAGGAGACTTGCATCAGTTGCATCAGCTGGGAATGAAACTGAGGTCGTCAGAGGGAAAGTCATATTTTTACATTCCAGTGAACCATTTCAATGTCAAACCCCTCTGCTGTGTCCTCCACGTCATATATGCTGTAGAGGGTAAAATATACGCTATATCTTCCACTTTCTACTTATACAGTATATCATTTGCATTTGAACACATTGTACTCAATCCACAAAATGTTGCACCCGCCCGCTGTGTGTGTGTGTGTGTGTGTGTGTGTGTGTGTGTGTGTGTGCATTTTCACATGTGTCTATACTGGACGTGCATAATGTTTCTGTAAAATGTAATGTGCACTTCTTTGTCCTCTCTTTGAACAACTTTTTCCCCAGTTGATATAATATGCTGGGAGGGTGGTGGGCTACGTTTAGCGCCATTGTGTTGCCTTGGCCGAGGACTGCAGGAAGTTGTGATTGGCACGAGGCCCAGAAACAAGGTGAGGACAAATACTCCCAACAAACACTCACCAACATCCACAAATCTACAGACGCATATGTGTGTGTTTGTGGGTGGGTGGGTAGCGGGGGAATAAGTGTTGTGGACACATGTGAGCACGTGTTTCGAGTGTGCATGCACATGTATGAGCAGGCCTACCTTTCATCTGTGCTGAGATTTGGAAAGGCTTCACTTTGCACAGGCTCCTTAAGTCTCCCTTAATTCATTTGTGCAGATTCACTTGGCTGCTGGGATAACCTGGGAATGATAATGAAGTGGAGGGGGGAAGAAAGAGATAGAATGAAGCAAAGAGAGAGAGAGAGAGTGAGAGTGAGAGTGAGAGTGAAGGACATGAAAACATCACAGCACATGGCTCTCTCTCCTATCTCCCCTTTGAATGTGTTCAGAATGGATTTAGGGCTTTTCACCAAGTCTTTTAAGAGAAGATGGATCTTATTAGTGCTGATTGCTAGTCATAGGACGTTTTCTGCCTTGGGAACTCACCTTACGTGACCCTTTCACAGATGCACAGGGACTGTAGCGTGACTTGGGTTGGGGGTTTGCAAGGCATTTTATTGAATCTGATACTCTTATAAATCTGCTCATCAAATCCACATCCATTTAACACTACTTCATATTTGTAAGTATCCAAAGTTAAAAATAAATAAGATTCGAGCCGATTTAGTTGGTCGGCTAATTAATGTTCCCAACTGTAGGTATGACCTGAAAATGAGATGAGCTGCATAGCATATTACACAATAATTAAATACAGTATGTATCTGACACTTCTAACTTTTGCACATTTTAACTTTCATGAAATACTTGCCCTTGTTAATGTTATGTACATTATATATAAATATAACTGAGAGAGTCTGACTACTTAAATTGGGATAATTTTTTCTTGAGAAAACTCTGCAGATCTTGTTGGACTGCAAAAATACACCTTCCACTTGCTTTTGAAAATCATTGTCCAAAAGTGGTGCTTCTTCCTTTTTTTCTAATATTTGTTACATGTTGGCTTTTAATCAAGATGTAGAACTGAAAGATGCTCTTACAGTATATATATTGTTATGGATTATATGACTATGTGTATGTGAAAGTGGGACTGAGAAACCCACAGACAATTATCAACTCAATTTATCTTTTAGAAATCTAGTATGTCCAAAAATAAATATGGAGTTACAAGGTTTCCAACTGACAGCAATCCATTAGTCAATTGGATTAAAATAAAATTAATTTTCTAGAAAATTATGTCTCATGATTGACTGTTTTATTAGTCAGTTTGATGGCTGGGGAAGTAGTTATTGGTCAGCAGGCCACATTACACTGTGGTTAGGTTGTATCAGCGAGTGTGTGGGAAAAAATTATTAACCAGTGGTAATTGGACAGTGGCGGAGGTAACCAAAAGCCAAACAGGGCACATGAGCTTTAGCGCCTAGTGCCCCTAGGGGTGCTAATCCAGCCCTGATTTTAATGTTTATTGCGTTAGTGTTTGGTTGAGTCTCACAGCTCTCATCTGTGTTACCAAAAGCAGCAGACAGTCATTTTAAAGTCATTAGCACCAAATGATAAAAATAAAGTTCGACAAATATCCAGTTAGTTAGATTAATTGGTGGAGGTTTAAACAGAGCTAAAAGCAACGTGAATATTGGACTTTTTATTCTATTCCAAATACATGAATGATATCGACTTTATAATATAATGTGGTGAACTCATGTCAACTATTCTGTACTTCCCCCCCAAGTGGCTGAAAAATATGTTATTGCGGGTTTAAGGAGTTAATTAGCTACAGCTGGTATTACTCTGCCACTGGCAAAGTTTGAAAGCAACAGTCAATATTGGCATAAAATAAGAAACTAAATGAACTAATCAAGCAAGGATCTCAGTCTATTTAAGTATTCTCAGTCTCCTACAAACTGTTTTAATAGCCCCACAATTAGTTCTAATCTTTAACAATCAATATTTTTGTTACTTTTTGGGATGAATATCCTGCGAACCAGAAAATCATCTTGAGTTTCCTGGCTTTTCTTAATTGAGCTGTATGCATGTCTTGATTAAATAAGTATTCTGAATGGGTTCAATTACTTCTCTGTAACTAATTGATCTTGCCTGAAACAATGGCACCAATAGAGTAGTCCCAGCAGGACATAGGCCTCCCCTCCAGGAAAGCAAAAGCAAATGCTGCTTCTAATTGAAATTATTTCAATTAATATGGAGCCTAATCGAGGCTAACTACACAGCATCGCAGTGGGTCATGTAGTCAGAGTTTATTCCTGTATGCTCAGACTCCTTTTTGTTTTGACCCAGCACCTCTGTGTTTTGACAATCTTGCCCTCCTCAATACACAAAGCAACAATTCATCCTGCAGAGAAGAACGAGCAGACGCAAGGGGAAAAAAAAAAAAAAAAGGGAGCTCGGAGCGGGGCCGATCGATAAACAGAGTCGGAGCTGTGATTTATTTACCGCTGTGTGTTATGTAGAGGCGAGAGGAGGAGAAGAAAAGCCTTCTGATATGGCCACAGGCAGCCGACATAATGGGGCCCTCTCAATCTTCAGTGAGTGGCTTGTTGGATTGTCAGGCAGGTTTCCGCCGGTGTTCAAAAGCGCTATCCGATCAAACCCCTGAGACGCGAGCGACCAGACAGATGATTACTCACTTTAAACGATCCGGGAGGGGGAAAAAAAGAGGAATAACTACAGCGGATATTGATGACTCAATAGACTCTGTGACAGACGATTCCATTTGTGTCTGGATAAAGTGTTGACTGTCTTGGATCAATCATAATATGGGCCTCTTATTGAGCATAAAAAACATGTTTAATGTCATTAAATTCTATCTAGTGTCTCCCCCCTCCTCCTCCTCCCACGCCCCTTTTTCCTAAAAGCTTACACATATCTGGCAGCTCTACAGTACAGTACGAGCATGTGTGTGTGTGTGTGCTTAGGTAGGAGGAGGTGGGGGAAGAGGAGTTGTGTTGGTGGTGAGGAGGAAGAGGAGAAGGAGGAGGAGGAGGAGGAGGAGGAAAGGCATGGGTGAACAAGGGGAGATGGGAGAAGAAGAACAAAAAAAAAGAAACCTTGGAGGCAATCATTTCTGGCAGAGCGGTGGCAGTCAGTATAGGTGTGTGTGTGTGTGTGTGTGTGTTTTGTAATTTCTGACGGTTTGGATGTGGCCGACGCTCAGCTAGGGCCAATAACAGTTTACAGACTGCTGATGTCATCACATTTTGACAAACTTCTCAATCTGGAGTGACCTTCGTGCTGCTGAAACACACTCACCTCTCTCTCTGCATCTACTGTACTCCCCCTCATCTGTGTGCACAAGTTGCCACTAGCAGGGGATGTTTGGGATTATTACAGGGATTTGACTACAACAAATATACCATTTACATAATAGCCTGATTTTATACAGTACTGATGAGAAATATAATCTGTTCTCGACTGTCTGATTCAGATGTTCTAACCTGTTCAGAGCTGCAGGAGATGGAGATATTCAGGCTTGGACAGATGATAACAAGCTTATTAAAAGTTACTCTTTAGTCAAAAATGAAGTCATTTTTGTGACTGACCTTGTGCGGGGATGCAAATGAGAACACATGCTCTCTCCGCAAGTAAAATCAATGTCCCCGCGACCTCACAGCGACAGGGCATGTTTACAGCACGACCATGATGATTGGGCCTGTCACAAACAACAATAGCAGCATGTCATGTTATTTTAATAAGCGTTCCTGCAAATCATGGCTTTAATATTTATTGACTTATTTAAAACAACAGCGGGGTTGTGATTTCTAATGTCATGTTAGCTGGATTGTACGGTGTCTGGTTTTTATCATTAAAAAAAATAAAAATACATATATATATATATATATCCAAGAGTCAGCCAGGTTTAAGTTTTAAAGATGCAGCATGAGTTGTTTTAACTGCCTTGTCTCCCCAATATCTTTCTCTACTTTTAGCATCACTACCCATTTGTTTTGGGACTGATTTTAACACCAGACTTCAGATTATATTTCAAAGTTGCTCCTCAGATAAGAACCTGCTGGCTCTTCCTGCTTCTGAGTTTAAGACTAGAGGGAATCAAGTCTTAACCTGATGCACCAGATGGTTTGTTACACAGAACTATCTGAGACGTCGTCCTTGGAAACTGTTTGAAAATGGGCAGGCTCTTTCAAAAACCCTACTTGGCAGGGGATTGAATGAACCATCTGTCTATTACCATCATACCTTATGAGGCAGCTGGATTTGGGAGATCATAGGATCATGCCAGAATCCTCATAGGATGCTGATTGGTCTGAAGCACCGGTGGTTCGGACATAAGCACATAACAAAAATGGATTCTTGGATCTTGTGAATCCAGCAGCTTCACAAGGTAAATAAAGTCTATGCTGTAAACTCTGGAATAATCTGCAAGAGGAATTCACACTAACCAAATTTTCCCCTTTACCATCACTTCTTAAAACTCATTTTAATCTTTGAGGATTATAGTTTATTTCCAATGACTGGGTGGCGTTACTTTAACCACACATTTTCCTCCCATCTGAATGGACTTATCATTTAACAGGGAAAGGAAGATTCCAGGTTCTCCATGGTAAGGTTCCCATCAACTTGCTGTGTTTGCAATATTGCGCATTCCATTCAAGGTGCATAATTATAGATACAATAAAATGATTTAAGGATGATTGTTTTTTATTATATTTACATTTATTTTTAAAGCCTAATATAAAGAACGTCCATGTTATTGCTAGTATTATTTAGGGTATTAGTTTTGTCTTGCATATTTTTACATATAACTACATGTACAGTATATAGATAAATAACTTAATTACCTATATGATTTGCCTATACTGTATACATGAAGCCAACATGTCTAAAACAAATTCTTCTAATTTTCTATCATTGTATTCTTTTATATTCTATTATTGTATTTCAAACAGCTGTCAGAGAGGACCATCAAAATGTTTTACTATGTGTGTCCTAATATAGAGACAGCTCACTCTATCTCCAGATCAGTTTGCTGAAAATCACGTTGAATTTGAACTTGATTGATAATTATGTGATTATACTCAATTAGTATATTGAGGCTACACAAAAACTTGTATGTAAATACATATATCTGTTTGCTGACAATGCAAATAAGCATCACCAACCTTTGTGATCCAGGAGCTGACACTCACCTCATCAGTCAGGCCTCGTCCTCGCCAAACCCTTCCCCCAATGACTTCCAGATCTCCCCTTACTAACCCCCACCTCCCCACTGCCGGAGGCCTTCGCCCTGGGGCCCACCTGACTGACAGCTGTTGATTTGGATCTCTCCATCACACGCCAGATAAAAGAGGGATTCAGGACCCATTCCTGCTTCTCCCTCCGCTCCATTCCTCCCTGCAATCCCCTGCGCAAACGCAATTCCCCGGCACCGGACTTCTACAGGCCCTACTAATGAAGTCATTCCCAGCACACATGATTGGGTGAGATTGCCACCACCACTGCTGCCGCCGCCACGATCCCCGCTCTCCCCTCGCACATCTCAGGTCTCCCATCCCCCCCATCTCCACTGAGTCTACTCATGTGGAAACAGCAAGTGGTTGTGTGCTTTTTTCTGTGTGTATCCATTCCCTCCCTGCCTGTGTGTGTGTGTGTGTGTGTGTGTGTGTGTGTGTGTGTGTGTGTGTGTGTTTATACATCTGCGACACGTGTGATGTGTGTGTATGTGTGTGTGTAGGTGTGTGTTTTTAACTAAGCTAACACAGCCTGACTGGCTACTAATTGGATGTCTCCATCGGCAGTTATACACGCTGTGGCATTATGGCCGAGAGAAAATCACACAGGAAACTACAGCTCCAACTCACTGAGGAGAAAATAGAACAAGTGCAGCAGTGAGGGATTCTCCTCATGGTTAGGGGGGAAATATCAGATGATGGTGTTGGTACAGTATGTGCTGAGATAAAAATCAATCAGAGAAGAAGAAATCGAATTTCAACCTGTCCGTCACTGTCTGAGTAGATGAAAGGCTTTGATGAGTAATGATCTGAAAAAAGGTAGACAGCTAATGAATCTCTCATAATGTCACCCACCAAAAAAAAGAAGAAAGAAAAAGACCCCCACCCACTCTGGAAAAAAAACTGTCTATGTGGAGGTCTCTTGCACAGCCTAATGCACATCACAGTCCCTGATAGTTCACTCAGCGACACCTCCTCAGTAGGAATCCTCCAGAGACAACTTCGCTGGCTGTCAGTCGGTCGGTCTGCCACTCACCGCTAACGCGACAGCCCGTCCCTGAGTGCCTGTGAACACTCCACAAGCGCAGCTATTCTGACAACACACACACACAAAAAGCAAAAGAGTGTTTCTGAAGGTACCCTCCTGTGACGAGGCTCGTTTTAAGTTTTTTTTCCTCTGCCGAGGGAGGTGGGCATCGGAGTGAGGATGACTCACGTCCGACTCCCTGTTAGTGAGGGGGCTGTGCGATCAAATGGATCTGATTTTTTTGGCGCCTTTGAATCTGGATGATGGCGGCTCGGGAGCCTCGCAAGAGACGAGTTGGATTGATAACAGCCAGCTGTTCAACCTAAAGAACATCTCTGATCTGGAAGAGCGACTGATACCTTGAAGATAAGACAATCAGGCCTAAATGAGTGAATTCAAACGTGTGGGATTGTGTGATGCTTTCTGAATTCAGCTTAATTAGAAAATTATTCCTGTTGTGATTTAGAATCCCTGATAAGTATCAATTAATAAGCTTCTGACATAGAATTTGCATGACAATAAATGCAATGCTTTATCAATATGCCAACATCATGCATTATTAAAGATGAACACTATTAACATAATAATATATTAGCATAATCAAGAGTATTTGCATGGGAAATGTTCTTATAAGGCACACAGGAGCTCCACACATCAGCAGAAGGTGAAGCCGGTTCAGATTCTTCCACGTCTTCATCTTCAGCCAGTTCAGAGTTTTGTGAAATCTCACATTAGTTCCAATAATGTCGACGGCATTCATTGTTCAGATTCAATGGATCCAGCGCTCACTCCGTGTGAGTGTGGGTTTACTTTAAAAATTGGTCATGTCTGCCTTTAAGAGATGTTCTATCTATGGTAATGAAACCATGACATTTTATGAAATGTTTTGCACCATTGTTGAGAGCATTTCTCTCTCAAAGAAAATATTTCAGATGTTACTGCATGAAGGTTGACAAGGTTGAAAGGAGAGGCTGCAGTACATTTAGTCAGGTAATATACAGTTTTTTTACACAGGGGCATGTGTACTTAAGTATTCATATTTTATGCAACATTTTATGTATTTTGTACTTAGCTATCAGATTCACATTTGACACACAAAAAGTGTGGTTAAATATGATGCATTATTATTTATTTAACTATCAAACAGTATAAAGTACATACTAAACTCAACCAATTATGCCATTATGATACCAATAAAGCATTATGCACCAGTAATAAAAAATATACCAATGACAGAGGCAATTCTGCCTAAACACAGTAAGTAATGAGTACTTTTAGCTTTGATACTTCAAAGCAACACTAACCTTTAACACACTCTTCTTCAGTCTCACATATGTATTCACTTATGCATGCACCATAGGCGTTTTCATCAGGATGGTGGGACAATTATTTCAGTGCTTAGGACACCTACTGAGCACCTTTCAGCAGCATGGACAGCACTTCAGCAGACAAAAAATAATTTTGTCTCACAAAAATCCACCAAGGAATTTGTCAGTGTGCATGAGCGCAGCTGCATGGCCGGCTGTGACTCATTCTCTGCCAACTTTTTTTGTTGTTGTTGTTGTTTGTTTTTTTGTTTTTTTAAATTAAACTATGGTACAAATGTTTTTGTGGAATGAGCTGGTCGCAGGTTTACAAAACAAGCTTACTGTGGCAGCAATTGTTTAAAAAGTCAACATTAAATCACAATAGCTCCTTGTTAATGACAAAAACTGCTTTTCCTTTAAGAAGACTGCTGGATTTATTTTCTGGAGCTCTCAGCTCTCTGGAGAACCACCGCTTATGTTTGTCCTTCTTAATATGTTTTTTTTTTATATTGACATTTCCATTATACACAACTAAAAATGTACTCTCCCAATGTATACAGTGTGTACAGAACACAGCATTTTCAGAACTTCAAGAAAAGACCAATTCTCTCTGACTGCTAACCGTTAGCATACTGGCAGAAAGAGCCACAAGGGTCGTAGGCTAGAAAAGGCTTAGACAACAAAACATTGATTGATAGATACTCATACAAACCGGTCCGTGCTGAATTCAGATGCATGGTGCATTCTTTATGTTTTTATATCGAGTTAGGTAATAATTAGTGGAACAGAACATGATAAACGTCTCTGTAACTGCTGAAAACAAGTATACTATTATAATTATTCTTCTAACTGTGGTGAAAACTGTGATAATTTGTTAGTAAATGTTAATACCCAGTATATTTCAGTGTGTTACACATAATTGTCAAGATTTCGGGACCTAAAGCTTTAACCAGGATCCAGGAACCAGTAGTTCACGGTGGCTACTGTTGCTAACTTTAGCTAGATATTTAGGATATAAAGGAACTGACTCTAAAATGCTACAAGTTTTAATCTGAGATATTATCCTGTAATTGTCACTTACGGTCACATTGGACAGTTAAAGGTGGTTATTGTAAACCTTAAACCTAAATCCACAGGTTTTTTTTTCTTTTGTTGTTTGTAATTTAGGGGGAAACTAGCTGTAAACACAAATAAATATCATCACCTTTAAGTTGATTTACATTTACAAGTACATTAGCAAACAGTTGTTTATACAGTCTGTCCAACTGATACAAAGCATTATTTTTATTCATTTGTAGTCCTGTTTCTAAACATTTCATGAATTATGTCCTTTTAGCTTTGTTTCGGTCGCTAACTGCTAACAGACATATGTTAGCAGCTGCTATATTTACCAGCTAGTTGCTAACTGTTGGTTGGTGGTGTAGTGAGGTAGCTTACAGTTGCATGTTGCTGAAAACAAAGCTACGACAGCAATGGGACTGAAGTGTAACAGTAAAGTTACACAAAACAAAACAAAACTGCTGTTAAAAGAGGCTAAAATGCTATGTTTACAAGCTAGTCGCTAACTGTTGGTTGTTTAGGAGTGTAGGGTAGCATACAGTTGCATGTTAATGAAAACAAAGCTACCACAGCAGTGAGACTGAAGTGAAACAGTGAAGTTATGGAAAGAAAACCAATGTCCCTATGCGTGACCCCTTTCACATACATATTCATTTGATGCATTATTAATATATAAATATGAATAGTAGTTGCAGCCTGATTCTAACACGTATTGACTTTTGCCTAAGAAATATGCCGAATGCAGGAAAATAGTATATTTTGTGGTAAAGAATCTGAAGACTTCCATCACTGCTGAATTGTCAATTATTATTATTGTTTCTCTTTCTTTTAGATGTATGGTTTAGGAGTTATGAATATCAGTAATTGACTATTCTGCACTGTGTGGTCCCATATTGTAGTCCTGCATGGATGCCAGCAGCATGTGAGAGAAAGTAGACAATATTAATTTAAATTGTATATTAGAATTCATGCTATCAGATTGGGATTTTTTTCATCATTAAATCAGAAAGGTATGGGTTTTCAAGTTATATTCAAAGTGAAGCAATGTGCCCCTGATAAAACAAAGCAAAGGCACTTAGCATGTGTTCTCCTAGTTAAGATTCCCTCTCAGCAGTAATACAATGTTTCTGAGTGTCTGCTGGAAAACAAGTGGAAGGTCAAGAACACGAACAATAGATGTTGATTCCAATTATGTGTAAAGCATTGAACAAGATGCGCTAATGATGGCGTTGTCGGGAGAAAAAAGGTGTTTATGTGCTACTCTTCCAAAGCCTGTGGAACAGTTTATTAAGCAAAGGCTTTATTTCCATAAAGGCTGATAAGACTTCAAATGATTCACTGAAAAACAGTCCTGGCATCAGCACAGCAAAGCGCCGTGTGTATTTATCTCTCCCGGCGCTGGGAGACAATCAAGACAAAGATGATAGCACATTTTGAAATGCAGCACAGAGACATAATGAGATTGCAGCTACTTCAGGAACAAAACCAGACAAAATGCTTTTTTTCCTCATAAATGGCTCCTTGTTTTATTCACTCACACCTAAAAAAAAAAAAAAAGGCCATCGTTTTCAATTAATGAAGCAGGGAATTGAGTCCAAGGTCCTGCGGGATATGGATTAACCATGATGGCTTGAGGGCCCAATCTCACACTGAGTCTGCGCTGCGGTCTGCATGGAGGAATTTCTCATTCAAGGCCTCGGCCAGCCCTCCACCCCCACCTCCCCCACCCCCCTCAACCACCACCTCCTGCCTCCAACTCATCCATCCATTCCTCATCCTAAGGTGAGTTGCTTCAGTGCAGACCGCTATTAGTGGTGGGGGGAGATAAAACTGTAAGTGTTGCTCCCAATTAGTGCATCAGTGACCGCTCTGTGCCTCCTCCACGGCGAGGCCTGCTAGGAGGGAGGTATGGGAGGGGAGGGGAGGGAGGAGGGGCCGTGCTGAGTGAAAGATTGGAGGAAGGATGACAGGAAAGGAGAGAATGGCATGGAGGCGATGGCTTTATAAAGGAATAAAAGAAGGGAGAGGGTTAGAGAGGTAGGTAGATAAAGAGAGGACAAGATATGAAACAGAAAAGGGGGAGAGAGGAGAGTGAGTGGTGGTGTAGAGGGAGGAGGGGGTTGAGGGAGAAAAGTGACTAAAAAATGGCTTAAGCATTCATTTTGAGTGGCGAGACAGGTCCTATTAACATTTAACAGCGTTTGTGCAACTTGGTGTGGAGGTTAGGATGCAAATGAGGAGGAATTAAAACTGGCCAGAGGTTTGTCATTGATGGATTGCAGTCTGGCGGTACTCACCACTTCCTAGTGTCCATCACAGACGATTACTGTATAATTAAACCTTATTTCTGGACTCTCTGACGCATAATTACTTGTGTGGGAATGTAACCATCATCTAAAAGCTCCAGCAAAATGCTTTAGCATTTAGTCTGGCAGGCTGCAGTCATTTCACAGACCAGTGACAGATAGAGCCATCTGATGATCGGCAAAAGAACAGTCACTTTTAATAAGAGGTGGGGAAAAAATATTAGGCGACAGTGTGCTGATTATAGGAAAATTAGGCTTTCAAGTGGTAAAGTCCTTTGTGTTATTTGCATAATTTATTCCGGCTTTACCCCCCTGTTCAACCACCTCTGGTTTTTTTCCTTTTTTTTGCGAGCTGTGGGCAATTTCCTCTCATATTTGAATAGATTGCACATTTAAGACTACTTAAGGAAAATGATCACTTAGCATATTTTAATTGTCGTGCAAAGAGTGGAACAGAGGTGTGAGGGAAAGCTTATGGAACGAAGAGCCTTTAATGTGAAGAGGACACAGCAGTGTTGTGGCAGATAACCTCACGGGTTCATACACACACACACAAATGCGTTGACTCATACTAACTTACACATGCATTCACTTCTTTACACGGTTAAGAAGCGCAAAGGCAAATAAAGCTGTGATAAAATATCTAACAACCTGAAACTAAAAGGAGTTTTCATCAAAGTGCGGCTGCTGCACCCCAATTTGGATAAAAACTTGCAGGTCAGCTTGTCGATAATATTTCCTGTATCACTCCCCCTGCTGAGTGGAGCCGAGACCAACTGCAGCTTTGTGAATTCAGGTTATTTACAGACCAGCTGGCTGCTACAGTATTTATGAAGCTTAGAGCAAAAAAAGCTGAGCAAAATGACCAAATCTTAGACTTAAAACCTATATAGAAGCATATACATATGTATTTTAAAGACTTTTTAAAATGTGTTTCTAAATGAATTCTGATCATGTCTGTAGTATGTTTCAAAGTGGAAAAATAAAGAAAACAGCAGCCCTGGATGCACTCTAACCTCTTGTGAAGCATTGGAGTTTTCATGGATAATTATAGAGGCTATACAGCAGCTTCCCACACCTCAGCGCCAGCTATATAATGATACCTTGGAAATATAGCGGGCAAACGTACATCATTTTCATTAAGAGTACTCACATAATCCAAATTCTTTGTGATGGAGAAAGATAATTAATGCTTTAATGTTTTGGTCTTGCCACTCTTACCACAGCAAGAGAAATGAATTGTTACATTTTAATGAGAGAAGCGACAGCGCTGGCTTCCTGTGCAACACAGATGATTTTATAATTGCACACAAGGGTGACTAACTCAAGGCTCATTAAGGCGATTTTTCAGCTGGGCTATTTTTTGGCAGGACAATACATTTATTTTTCCATTCTACTGATAAATAAATTCTGTTATTAATCTTTTTTTCATTCGTCCCTCAGAGCCTTAATGTGACTGGCGACATTAAAAAAAACAACAACAAAAAAAGTACAAGTACAAGATATAATCTCCCAAGAAAATGTCTTTAATGAATTGTTTGTTGCTGCTTGTACCTCAGATTACATGAAAATACATTTAAGTTGACTGCAAGTATGGCAACATATTCACACATATAAACAAGTGGTGCATTTGTATTGTATGTATAGGTATGTACAACAGAAACACGTTACACTCTGGTTTAAAGTTGTGCAAGTGTGTTATATATACTAACAATTTATAAAATTCAACACACTAAATAAAAAAAAGAAGAGTGTGCCCACGTATATACACATTCACACGCGCACAACCACAGTAGTTCACAAAAGATTAAAGCAAATGTATTGGATTATACATTTTCCAGGTCACCTATAGGTTGACCCCAACTGTTCCATCCTCACAAATCGCTTGTGAGTGTGTGTTTTTGACGTCGCTCGGTCAATGTTATCAGGTGCGTGCGTGTGTGTTTTCCGCCTAGAGAGCTCAGTTCTGACACACAGTGACACACACACACACACACACTATAGGCGATGCTGCAGCCTGCGGTTGCACCATCAGCTAAATGTTTTTAAGTACAGTCATCTGAGGTAGACTGCGCAAAACTTCATGGTGTTATTCTCTCTGCTTCTTCTTTTTTTTTTTTTTTTTCTTTTTTTTTTAATGTATTTTTCACAAATGTCAGACATTTGGAAAGACATAAATCAAATACCACGAGTGTGTTCTTTTTTTTTGTAGCCATGAGGTAGAAATGCTTTAAAGAAGAACTCTAGCGTCCGTTTAAAGGAAGAGAAAGAAAAAAAGATAAATTTAAACACCATGTAGAAAAAAGATCAAGACACAAAAAAGAAGGACCACAAAACACGTAACAAACAAGCGTAGTGTTGACCGGTGCGTTTCAAGTTGTTTGTTCGTCAGCTGTGGAGAACGGGGGAGAGAATGCCTGTGCTGTTGTTGTGTGCTCTGAAGTGCATTAGTAGGTTTTTCTGTCTAAAGGGACTCTCTCTCCAGAGGATTTGCTGACAGAAGGAATTCTGGTACAGATTGTTTTGAGGGTGGTTTTCTGACGGACCACTCTGCTTTCCCCTTGTGCTGCCGCCACACACTCCCTGGCTGTCTTTCCTTTCCGTCAATTTTGCTGACGCTCAGCAGAACATCCCCCTACCCCACCACCACCACCACCACCCCAACCCTCACATCAGGTGCTGCACTGATGCTGCCCATACCAGTAGAAACAGACAGCAACACAGAGTGGGCCTGCACATATACAGCTCCTATTTCCATGCTGATATCATTCATAAACAAATATCAGGAAAGTGTAAATATAAAAGTGAACATCGGTTTGAATAAATGGACCCGCCCCCCCCCCTCCCTCCAGGATAAATACCAGACATATTAAAACAAAGCAAGTGCTGCCAATGGCATTGAGACATTTCAACGAAACAATATTACACACAAAAATGCTTTAGTGCACGTACATTAAACTATTTTAAGTAGTTCCATGCCACAACAGTAGAGCTAAAGTGACAAGGAAGAAGAGACAAAAATACATTCCAATGCAATACAATGGGCAAGAGAACCTTCAAGGGATGAAGGAATTTAAGACTAGGGTCTGAATTCCTCACTCATGTTACAAAGCTTTTCAGTGTGTCTCCAAATGCACTTCCATCATGTGCTTCTTGCCGTCTGTCTGACTTGTAAATTATAATGGAGAAAACAAAACTGACAATACAGTTACAGACAAAAAAATGGGTTTAAATTGGATTCGCTTTTTTGTGGTGGTCTCGTAATTTCATATTTATTAATTCATTTTGGATACATGAATGAACGGATCTTTGATTAATATCAATTCTCTGATTGTACAGTTTTGCTTTAATGTATATGCTCACTGGTTGGACAATATCATGGCCACTACTATAATAATACAGGAATGTCAGTCAATCGTAATTGCTGTTATCTAATGACCTCTGAACTCTGTCAAAAACAGTCATTTACTCTCGATATTGTACTTTCCACAAGTCTTGTAAAAAATTTTTTTAAAAAGCACTGTACTGGATGAATGACCTTGTCTAATTTAAAGCTACTCTTACCTTTCTTGCATTTCACACAGCACATTGAAAAAACTTGAACAGCAACAACCCCTCCTCCCTCCTATGTCCCACCCCCGCACTCCCTTCCCCATCCGCGAATGCACACTACAATATTGATGACCAAGACAATGCACATGCACACACACATAGTAACGTGAGTGGATGGGTTGTTACAGCAGAAAGTTAAAACGTGATCCGGTAACTGTAATGTTACAACAAATACAGTCAAATGTAATGTTATAACAACAAGTTTGTTGTTGCCATGGTTTCCTCCCTGCCCGGTTATTGTGTTACATGCTATGAAGCCGGCTAACTGTATTTTCCCTAATGTGCGTCCTTAAATGATAAGTAAGTTATGTCAATTGATGTTTCACTGATTGTTTGTTTGACTATAACCTGCTTATTGATTTATGTAAATCTGACGGCGGTTATAGAATTTAAACGGCAGTTATAGCACTCGTTTGCATTATGCTAGCGCATTTCTATAACATTTATAACGGTTTTCTGTTATTAGTGCCATAAATAGCAACAACGTATTTTATCATCATTAACACATTAATATATTACTTTGAGAGAAATTGTAATGTTTATTGATGTCAATTCTTATGTTTATTGAATGTACAGTTACACTGTATACCATTGTTGCCATGGTGATTAACGTTACCGTTTGTTATATTGTTTCCAGACCACATACACACCCTGCTACAGATGTTGTATGTTAGATTATGCAAAATAAAAATACCTTTCAAGCAGAAACTCCGCAACCATTTAATCCCTTTTTAGCTCTGGATGAAGCTTCATCAGACTCCTCCACCGCTCAAAAGTAGAGCCGAAGTTGATTCTTGTTTTAGCTCTTGTTGCATTTTTATTTGTGGTGGCTTTTTCTAATATACTTTTCTTTTTCCCCATGGGAGCGGCTGGAGGTGGAAGCCATGGCCCACTTTTGTCTGTCATTGTCAGTCGTTACGGTCTGTTTACGTCTATCTCCGTGTATCATGGATAAAATGCCGTGGACCCACAACAGACTCTCTTCCGGGTAGGGGTGTGTGCACGATTATGTAATGCGGAAGGGGAAAACAGGCAGGTCGCTCGGCCAATCATATCATTCGGACCGAATGATATGATTAGTCAGAGTTTTCACTGAATATTATGAGAATGGAATAATGTTTTGTTTCTGTGCCTGGTGGATCTCTCTAACATTTTAGAGTGCCATTATCTTATTAATAGCATTTTAACCTAAACAAAAAAATGTAACAAAGGTAAGGGTAGCTTTAAATGATAGCAGTGTTATACCATTCTACACTTAATCCAGTCCAAAGTGTATGAGTGACAAATTCTTATTTCCTTATCAAGGTTGTGATATCAACCAAATTCAATCTAAGAAACTGGGATCAAGTTCATCTATACTTGATAAGTGTAACTCGTATAACGTAATTTTACTTGTTTTGCTTGAACACAACAGAAAAGCGGCTGACTCATGAATATTTTTGATGTTGCTTTGTCCAAAACATTTAAAAGCATTCAAAGCATTTATGACTGAAACCAAGTTGAGTGAACTCAACTGAATTATATTTAGTTAATTTAACTTTGACTCAAACACTAGGACTCAAGGTATTAGTTCGACATATTGAGAAACACACTTATTTGCTTTCTTGACAATAATCAGATAAGGTTGATACAACCCTCATATGTTGTTCAATGTAAGGATAAAGGGAGCAGCTTTTAACCCCCAGTAAAACCCACAAATTGTAGTATTTACACAAACTGGCTGAGGCTAGTGTAGCTTAGCTTAGCGTAGCTTCATATTTAGAATGTTGATATGAGAGGTATCAATCTTCTCATCTAACACTTGAAAACTGAGTAAGTGTACTTCCCAAACTGTCAAACTATTCCTTTAATTTAAGTCACACTCATCCACGTCATACGTCAATATGTCTTCCCTTGCTAAACATTATGATATATGAGCTAATGTTTTGCGCAGAAGTTAGCTGACAAACTGATGGTGTCTCCATGCAGCTTAACTACATAGCTTAGAACACGTAAAATATAAACAATGTTGATTATGGTTGTTTTAATAAATATACAACTCCCACCACCACCAAACACCCTACCCCCTCTCCTAAACCCCCCAGACGACAAAGCTGGGCAACACGGTTTAACATCTTTAAAGTGTGAAGGAAATATGCTTTAGGATTGGTCAAGTAGAAACAGGTATCTAAAGCACCTGCTTTGGGGTGGGGATGGGGGGTTAAAGATGAAGAGAAATAATGTTTTTTTTTACTTTCACTAATGATTATGTTCCATCGTTCCAGAACATATCTAGTACATTCATTGTCACCTCTTTGCTATTTATCCTAGCCATTTGAGGTACACCTAACACTGCTTCGCTAGACATAAACTGCCAAACGGCATCGGATTCTCCTCTCAGATCTTAGTGCTTTTCGTCAAGATATCTTGAGGTACTGTACAATTCACAAACGCTTTCCTGAGTTTTGTTTGTTACGTTTGTTTGCAGACACAGGATCAGAAGAGATGAGTGTGAGTCAGGGCCCAGACTACTGCCGCCCTGATGGATTACTGCTCTTAACAAAGACAATAAAGAGTGACTGACCACCACTGACGGCAACTGTCAATCTTTGTTTTTCAGACTCACCGCTGAAGTTTTAAAGCTCTTAATAATCATCAGCTCATGCCATGAATGTAGATTGTGAGGCAAATCAAGAAGAAGAAAAATCAGAAAGCACCACTTCAGGCACTTGGATAGCCAACTAAATCTCAAGAACAAGAATGTAACGATATATACACAGACACTGGGGCGTCTCTTCTGAAGCCGACTTGCTTGCAATGTGTAAACAACGCCTGGGTTTCTGGAGTGTCAAGCATTCAAATTAAAACTCTTGCTCATTAACTGCAAAACTGCCAGTTGTCTCATCAAACCAGGTCTCTCGGTGCGTCTAAACCCTGCTTGTGAGAACTCAGTGGGCTTATATTGGCCTTCTGTGTGCCTTTCCCTCCAGCACAATGCTTCTGCCCTGAGGGGAGGAATTGTGGATGCCTCTTTTTCTCAAGGGCGGAATCTATCTGTTCACTGGCTGCAGCCGAACATTTTGTTCCACTCAGTGTACGTGTCAATCTCCTTCTGCGATATACTGGCTTGGAATTTACAAAAGACACTCTCAAAGTCCTGGTAAGTGAGGGGCCTGATCTGGCCCCTGGGCATCATACCCGTCATGTCCATGCCCTGTGCAGAGACATGTAACAGACCTACGAGGGCCTCCTGGCAGAGTCTGGCCAGGTCCAGTCCGGAGAAACCCTCGGTACGCTGGACCAGCAGCGCCAGCTCCTCCTCGCTCAAGCAGTACTTGTGTTGAGATTGGACCAGGAGCTGGTTCACGATCTGGTGTCGGGCTGCAGTGTCCGGCAGGGGCACCAGGACCCTCCGAGCAAAGTACCTGCGCAGCCCTTCGTCCATGTCCTGGGGTCTGCTTGTGGAGCAAACCACCAACACTTGGTTGCCTCCGTCCTCGCCTGAGCCCATTAGAAGCGAGTCCAACTGGGCGAGTAACTCCCCCTTCAGTCGGTTAATGGGACTCTCTTCACTGAGGTGAGCTGACAGCAGCATGTCCACCTCACTAATGAAGAGTACTGACGGTTGACGGCAGCGAGCCACCAGGAAAGATGCTCTGATAATTTTTTCTCCGTCTGCCAGCCACTTGGTGGCTAAAGTGGAACCGCTGAGCTGGAGGAATGGTGCCCCGAGCTGGCTGGCCAGGCAGCGACCAAGCAACGTCCTGCCACTGCCCCTGGGGCCAAACAGCAAGATGCAGCGTGGGATCGGTCCTAAACTGCTGAACATGTCCAAGCGCAGAATGGGCCACAGAACCTCCTCCTTCAGGGTTGCCTTAGCCAGTTCTAGGCCTGCAATGTCACTCCAATCCACTGGGGGGCCCTGCTGAACAATTTCAGAGGTAACCATGTCTAAGAGGTGAGGGTCACTGGTTTTTAGCTGCTCTTCAGCAGGCCGGGAGGAGGAAGAGGACGAGGAGGAGGTAGGCCCTGGTGCTGAGTGGGAGAGGTGGAGACGGTGATCATCAGCACCTTGCTCACTGAGGGAGGGGGAGGTGAAGCTGGCGAGGGAGTCTGCTGAGCGGGAACCCCCTAGGGTGGAGGAGACGTAGGCTGGTGGAGTCAGTGGCCCACCTGTTGCCTGGCTGCTGTATTTCCTCTGCTGCTGCTCTGACGGCATTGTGGACTGCTTCTGAGGATTAAAAGGTAAAGATGACTTTTCAGCACTCCTGTCAAATCCACCACCACTGGCACTGTTGGAGCCTCCATTTGCGCTGCTGCTGTCTGCTATCCTGTACATGGGGCTCTCAGCTGAGCTCCGAGCCTGGCCGTAGCCAAAGTTACCATAAGCGGAGTCTATGTCTCCTTGGCCGGTCATGTAGAAGGCTTTCCTCTTCAATGAGTTGGAGGAGCTACTGTTGAGAGGGGTAGGGGCAATTGGGGTCAGGTTGTGGCTCTGGTATGGGTATCCAGGTAAAGTAGAAGATGGGGGAAGGGGTGTAGGTGCAGCGATGCCTGAGGGGAGGTATGAGGAGGGAGGGGGTGCTCCCCCAGGGCTGTATCCTGGCCCGACCGAGCTCTGGGCTGGGTAGCCTGCTGGGGGGTAATTATAACTAGACAAGTTGGGGGAGCCTCCGTTGTAAGCTGGGACTAAAGTGGGGTGGGAGGGCGGTGGAGGGGGCGGCTGCAGGAGCCCAGAGCTGTGCAGTGGGGAGGGAAGTGCAGGGGTGGGGGCAGACTGGGAGCTGTAACTACTGTGCAGGTAGGAGCCGCTGTATGCCGGGCCGTATTCCTGAGAGGACATGGACGAGGTGTGGAGGGCGGTGGCAGTGTGGCTCCCACAGCTGCTGCTGGAGTAGCTGGGCTCGCTCAGGGTGCTGGAGGCGAGACCCGGGGAACTGCACATGCCAGACACCACCTCTGAAGCCGCCGCCACCCCTCCCTTTCTGACCGACACCCCCTCTGGGATGCAGCTCATGGGATAGACGCCATCCTGCCAGGGCTCCGATTCACCTTTACGTCCATTCATCACTCCTGGGACCCCGGGGCCCTCGGAATAGGCGCCCGGCATCTCTAGAATGCCGGAATACTTTTCGGCATACTTCTTCAGCAGGTTGGAGGCGGTGAGGGCTGAGATGTCATCATTGGCCCATGCATACTGGTAGGTGGCGGAGCGCTGCAGGTGGCCAGGTACCGCCCTGTAGGCCTCAGCCTTGTGGGCTGGTGAGCGCGTGGTGGAGGAGATGTCGAAATGCTGTTCGGCCCACTGGCTGTGCTCGGGGGTCCACTGCATCTTTAAGCCTGGAGGAGGAAACACAGACACAGACAGACACACGTGAACACGGTGACACGCAAAAATCATTTTAGCAATAATTAAAATGACAACACCTTCAAATTGCCTGGTACAGAGGGTGCTCAATTAAAAAGGTGACATTCATGTGGAGGCTTGTTTTGTGTGCTATTTTTATTTATTTTTCTACTTTATACGTATCAGCAGAGGGTTTTGGTTCCTGCTACACATAATTTATAAATTTCTACACACCATACACATACTGCACAGTATCTGTCGACAGATATAGTGCAGTACAGAGGGATGGCTGGTTACGGCAGCCTAATGCACCCTGGCCAGACCAATAAGACAGAGGCATGGAGGGTCACTCTATAATCCCCGACTCATCTGAGGTGGCTGGAGATGGGTTTGAAAATGCGCCTCGCCGAGTGCCACAAAGCAACACACACACACACACACATACACATGCACCCCCTCTGCTCATGCTGCTTTCATTGAACACACACACACACACAAACACACAAGCCCGTGCTCAGACACACAGGCGTTGAAAAAAAAAAAAAAACTATCTCTGCCTGCACTCAGGCGTGCTGACATGCACGCGCACACACACAAGCTCACATCCACTGACCCAGACGGACAAACACAGGCACGCATGCAGGAGCTGTAGCGAGCTATGAATTACAACACATTGTGTCTCAAGCTTAGTTCCTGTCTGCACAGCTCCACCTTGACCTCCTCTCTCGCTACCGTTCTCTTTACCTCTCTGTCTGCCTCTCTTCTTCATGCCTCCCTGCCGCCTTGTTTTCCCTCTTAGTCTCTCCCCTTTGCTTTTTTTTGTCATCCATTTTCCACCCCCCCACCCCCCTTTTCTAGATCCTTCTTTTTTTCTCTTCACCTCCTTTTATTCTGACTCCATCTATTTCGATATATATCTCCTCTTTTCATTCCCTCTCTGCTCTTTCTTCGCGGCCACCCCTCCTCTTATTTACTCCCTCTGCTCTCACCTCGCCTCCTCCTCCCCTCCCTCCCTCCTTTCTTGCTCCATCTCATCTCAGACACACTCACCTGGCTCTCCCCTTTATTGCCTCAGGAGGCTGGAGAGCCACTGTTTCCTTTAATCCCAGCCAATGCCATCTGCAAACACTGACAGTCACACAGCGACTCCATCGTTGTCTCACTATCAAAGCCGTGGCGCTATCAAAGGCTGGACGGGGCGTAATCACAGCAGCCGCACGGCAGATTGAACCCCGTTTGATTTGACTTAGTGCACACAAATAAAGGATAATATCGGTGTCATTTAGGCTGCTTCCTCCGACTTATTGACTGGCAGCGGTTGCATGTAGAGATCCACAGTTGGGGGTCTGGTGAGCAATGCCTGCTTCAGAATTGGTTTATGTGTATTTTTGTGCCTGTGTGAGTAAAGCAGGCACGCACAATAAAATCCATTCATTCAGGAGCAAATCTTCCCTTCCTCCTATCCATTTATGTGACTGCAAACACAGATGTACACAAAAAAGCATGCAGGCAGAAACACACACACACACACACACACACAATTCACACTCTTTTGCTCTCTTTTCCTGTGGCCCTCTGTTTGTTTGGTAACAACACAGGGAGGGGCGGGGGGGGGGGGAAATCCCCAGACTCCTATTTCCTCTCTGATTCTCCTCTCTAGCCATCTCTCGGCAGACGCCAGTGGCTAATTAGCAGAATGGCGATCTGCTAATTGTGTTAATTTACAACATTTTAGCCGAGGGGAGTCTAGAAGGGGCTGGCAAGCCTGTCACCCTCCCAGTGCACCGAGAGGGGAACGCCTCAGACAAAGAGCTGAGCCGATGGAAAGTTTTGTATTAGCTAGGAGGCTCCTTTAATATTGAGAATATATTAAGTGCACGCAGCACTATGAAGGGGCAGTATTTCAAGGAGAAAAATACGAGTCAGGACAACTGGACAAAATGAGAAAAAAAATGAAGCCTCAGGCCAAACACTGACTTCACAGCAGGACTTCTAAAGCTGCAATGTTTCCAGGTATAATTCAATTGTTTTTGCCCTTTTAAAAAAATATAAAATAAATGTTAAAATGTCTTTCTTATTAAAATACTACATGGTCTGTCTTGTCCTCAATGATGATTACATGCAATTGTATACAGCACTGTACACATAAGAAATATCTCAGAGCTCATGGAGAAAGAGACTTATGTGATCCTTTAGTTCATGACAAAATTCAAATGATTAGTTTGTAAAGAATAACTGGCAGGATTATTTTGTATTCTTGTAGCTTTAATACTATAGTATCATAATATAGTACAAATAAATACATTATTGAACTGTTGTCTTGTGGAGGCATTGTAAATCAATCCATTTTTTAGGCTTTTCACAGATCTTAGAATTGTACTCCTAAGAAACATGTCTCATCTGTAGCCAGAAGCAAAATGTTGCTTCATTACACATGAAATCTCCATTATTTCTACATTACATCTGTAGCATTACTAGATAGCATCTCGCCGAAGAAAAAAGGGGACACAAAGCAGAAGACACGTGGCAAAGGCTCTAAGCGAGATTCAGCCATGTCTTTAGCCATCAGTATATGACTTCTCTTGTTAATCCACTGGCCATGCACCCCCACCCCCCACCATCCTATTCAGGAGCCACAATCAGTGCAGGACGTCTTTTCACAATGTGTGCTCTCGGAGCTCTGAAACTGCACAGGCCCGCTATGGAACAGCCTCATTGATGCGGGGTCAATCCACAGTGTGTCTCTCGATTCTGCTGCAGAAATATCCACCTTCACAAGTCATTTAAAGGGGCATTCAGTAATCTTCCATTCGGTAATCTAATTATTGACCTCAACTGGTGATCGAGAAATTACAATGTGGTTGTCAAGTACTTGACCTCAGCCTGTAAATGACATAATTATAAGTCACATTTTTTATAGTAAAGACCCTACTGAAGTGTGGGGTGAGGTTGTGAATATTGAGTGAATTTC
This sequence comes from Scomber japonicus, assembly GCF_027409825.1. Taxonomy (NCBI): domain Eukaryota; kingdom Metazoa; phylum Chordata; class Actinopteri; order Scombriformes; family Scombridae; genus Scomber; species Scomber japonicus. The sequence goes on from NC_070601.1 coordinate 14,241,534, forward strand.
TCAGAACAAAAAATAATGTTCTTGACACCGTTCTTGCTTGTCTTTCATCATTGAACAGCACCTAGTAAAGTTCAAAGTCAGATATATAGGCCTATTATTCTGCCCTACAAAGCCAAAACGCAGTAACTATATCCATTCATCCATCCATTTTCTTTACTGCTTATACTCAAGAGGGTCACAGGGGAGCTGGAGCCAAGCTGACACTGGGCGAGAGGCAGGGTACACCCTAGACAGGTCACCAGTCAATCATAGAGCTCACATACGGAGACAGACAACAATTCCCACTCAATTTAGAGTCACCAATTAACCTAAGCTGCATGTTTTTGGTCTGTGGGAGGAAGCTGGAGCACCCAGAGAAAACCCACGCAGGCACAGGGAGAGCTACATATCAGGTCAAAATTGAGTTAAGAGCAGATTCTGCCTTTTTTTTCTTTTTCTTTTTTTTTTTTTTTTTACCTCTGTGATACCATATAAAAATATTACGCCAATGAAATGTATAACTTCTGTTAAAATGGAACTATAAAACTGAGCTAAAAACCAAACTGCTGTAACTTCACTTTCGCTGTGCAGTTACTATACTCTGGCTGTGTATTGCCACCAGGGTGCAGTTACTGCCTGGCTTGGTGATCCCTGGACTGCCATTGTACATTAATGCAGTCTCTGCCACAGAGGAACAGTCAACTAGACAAATATATGTTTAGCTATGGCAGTACAGTAAGTAAAACCAGTCATAAATATGGCTTCAGTAGTCCAAGTGAAAGGTAACTAGTGAGATATACCCATAGCTTGCTTTAGTTAACAATACATTTGCAAATCTTTTCTCTTATCTATAAATAAAAAAATATGATGAACCAACATTTTGATAATTTAGTTAGATATCCCATACAAATGAAGTAGTAAAAACTAGTAATTACAGAGAAAAATAACGGCTAAACTGTTTTCACTCTGAGTTGCTAACGAAAATACATAGTGGAAAGTTAACAATGACCCCATCATTTTTCCTTTCAATATCATATAATTTCTAGTACACATTAACCCTGTCCCTGACAACCACCATGTCACTCATGCTTATGTTTTCTACATTAGCCAGCTATAGTTTGTCAGTACAGTCAGTAATGTAGCAGATTGAAAGGTTAGCATCAGAGCAGCTTTCTGCAGCTCAGCAGTCAGTTGATTAAATTTTCTCGCTACACTGTTGCCTAGTTGGTGAGAATCAATGATAAACAGTAAATTAACAACACCCCCATCTTTTAGTCTCCATGACAACAAGCTTATCATACATGTTTGTTACATTAGCTAGCTAGCTAACCACGTAGATACTTTTAGATACCTTTTAAGCTGAAAGGAAGCTTATGTGTGAGCATCGTATCTCATTCTGTCTATGACGTTACATTAATACAAGTCTAACTAGTAGTAATATTACATGTATTCACACCAAACTGTTTTGTTCGGGGACTGAAGGAAGATTACATGTTTTGTTAGCAAGACAAAAGCTTTTTCTGAGTGGAATTCAGTCATTTAAAATAATATTTCATAGACAGAACAAAGTTGTAGCATGACTCTCATAGCTAGCTTGATAGAGTAGAGAATATGTGGTTTAGTAGAACGCAGTGGTGGAATGGAACGAAGTACATTTACTCATGTACTGTACTAGTACAATTTAGAGGCACTTATTTACTTGAGAACTTCCAATGCACTTATTTCACTGCTATAGTTGCTCGTTATATTTCAGATCAATATATTATAGGTTATAACATCAGTCTGTTTGAGTGAAGCCATTCAAAACATCAATAAACACAAATGATTTCTGACAGACAGCACATCGCCAGGACCAGTTCAGAGTATTACAGTGAAAGTAGTGGTTTGGTCCCTCTGACTGATATATTATTATATATGACATTAGTTTTAGAGCAGCATGTTACTGTTGTAGCTGCTGCTGGTGGAGCTAGTTTACACTACTTTATACACAATTAGACCATAAATCAGCAGAAACAGCTGTCAGCAGTTGTCCTGACTGCTTTCAGGAAACAGAAAGGCTGTTTTCCTTTTTCACTGCAGCCACTAAACTGTTGCTGTAATAGTTTCCACTGCAGCAAGTAAATTGTGTCAGTAATAGTTTAGATTACTTGTTATTTTTTCTTTGTGATATTGCTACTATAACTAAACAAGTATACAAGATATGAGTACCACTTCCACCACTGAGATATGTATAGATAGATGGATAGATATAGTAGTCATACATTTTTTACTCCCTTATATCAGTATCGGCTTCAGCCCCAAAAATCCAATATCGGTCAGGCTCTAGATGCTTCTTTGCACTGTCATGATGAATTGGGCTTTTTAGGCTTCATGTTAAGAGCCAGGCTCTGCTTCAGCTTCCCGGTGCAGAGAAGCGTACAGAGAAATGGACGGGGGAAAGAAATGAAACAGAGAAAGTGAGGGCAGAGCGGAGAATGTGGGATTGCGAGAGGATGAAGAGAAAGAGAGACAGCAGGCTCCGGAGTGAGATGAGGTAGTGAGTAGGGGGTGGTGGTGGAGGGGGGCATCAAAAAGAAGTAAAGGGAGCAGAAAAATAAGAGAATACAAGCCTTGTGAATTACATGCAGTCTTCCCTCCACATAGTTTGACACTCCATCAAACTCCGATATGTCCTCCATTTAAAGAAACATGAATCTTTCTAATTCCATCATTAATAAAGATAACATATATAAAAGAGTGTGTCAGGCTCCATCAGGGCTTTCATCTCCTCTATAATGAGGTTAATGCAGAGACGCAGTGATTACCCCAGCAATGCAAATGAAGGCCAAATGATAACTTGCACTATTTAAATAAGGTAATAGCGATTACTCTACGTTATTCAAATGAGGACAGATGCTTTGAACTGAGCGCTTTGAACTCGCTGCTCTTTCTCCAAAACATATGGAAGAGATGGAGGATTGACTTTGGTATCATTCAGGGTGTATCCTTTAATTCAATGTGATGTAAACCAAGGGCAATGAGCAAAGTAAAGTCACTTAATGTGGTGGTGCAGGATGGGAGGGGTCGACTGTGGCAAGGAAAGGCAAACTGTTCAAGGTAGCTTGACTTGCAGCCCTCCCGTAACTCACTTTGAAAAGACCTTAAAAGTCATTGAAAAATCCTTGAATGCATTGTCAACGTGGGAAAAAAAAACAAGGACTCAAAACGGGAATGCTGGACACAGAGCAAAATCAACACAAATATCCATTGTGGTGTTTTTTTTTCTGTGGATGTTAATAAAGGGAGCTACTTTGAATGCCACTCATTCATTTCCAAAAACTTTCAAGGCTTTTTCTTATTTAAAATATGAAAAGAATTCTGCTACTTGTGGAGCCCAATTTGCCTGAGCTTTAATGTCGAAATGAGTGTGTCTTGGCCGCAATAGCCTTCGTCAAGGTTACAGGATAACATGCGTGGACCATGCAGTTAAAAGCTGTGGCCAAATTTTCCTTAAGAATTCTTTCCATTCATTCTCTTTTCTTTTTTTTTGCAATCATTATCATTATTATTATTATTATTATTATTATTATAGCACCTTGGTGGAGTTGCAAGGTTACGACACACACCGCTCTTATATTTTCTATGTCCACAATCTCTCAAGGGTTTTCTTTTTAGGCCTGAGGGAAATTTGCAAAGCAAGAGTCACCACACGGACAACATGTAGCAAAGTGTGTGAGCAAGAAAAGCAAGAGATTGGTGTGTGTTTGTGTTGTGGAGAAAGAGAGAGAGGGAGAGGGAGAGAGATCGTGCACTCAGCTGTAACAACATCCAACAGAAATCTTCACCTTCTGAAAAGCGCCAAGTCTGCTAGCACCCCCACCCCCCACCCCCTTTTCTCCAGCCTCCACATAGAGAAGCCTAATCATTCTCATTACACTCGGCATCCATCTGCATCAACAGAGCTGCCTATTACTGTGCGTGTGTGTATGTGCAGTAAACAGCTCTTTAGAGAGAGCTAATGAGCTCTTTTAAGTCTGTCCGCTGTGTGATTCTGCAAGCGGGGTGTCAGAGCAAACTGCCCATTTTGGTAACGTCATAATTAAGCCGTGTGTGTGTGTGAGAGAGAGAGGAAGAGATGCCGACACACATGTCGACGCTGACGTGCCTGCACACACACACACACACACACAATCTGAGACGAGCCGTTACAAACATGCGCGCCCTTCTTTGTCTTTCCAACATAAACAGACGCCGAAGACCTTCAAAAAACAAACTATCATGTCATGTTCCTTTTTTTTTTAAATCAGCTTCCATATCTCTGTTTTGAGGAGATACGGGAGAAAGAGGCGATAACTTCATCAAGAGAGACCTGTTTTCACACACCACCGGGGAAATCTAACTAGCCAGTTATTCAAAAATCCTTATCAAATACACCAGAGGGCATCTTTTAACCTCTAAATCACTGCACATGTGTATGAAAGAGACAAATCTGAATATGCAGCTTTATGTAGCATTGTTTTACCTTTATGTGTGTATTCTCAGGCTCGCAGGCCTTATGTGTGTGTTTGACAACCACCGGACCGCCTTGTTAATGAGTCCCGCACACTGTGACTAAGCCACAGGCTATGCTGTATTGGCACACAACCTGCAGTAGCGAGTCAAATAATGTGATTAGGTCCTCCAAAAGGCAATTAATTATGAAATTAGTCATGAGCTGGTGTCACACAGACACACACACACACACACACATACCGCAATCAAAAGTCTCTCACCGTGCACGTCGGTGAATTCATTTGTAACACGGAGCAACAATCACAGGCCACAAAAGCGACTAACAGCATCAATATTACAACATTAAACACGTCAAATTGTTAACAACCTTTATTCTTTTTAGAATTCAATCAGAACATGGAATGAATTTATAAAAAGACAAATTAATGAGAAAACTGTGTTAAATAGTCTCTTTAAGACAGCACTTCTTCTCTGAAAATAACCAAGAAGCCTAAAATCCACGTCTTTTTGAAGGCTGCGATTCAAGCTCAGCCACAGCTTAACATTACAACGACAAATCTGTCGTAAAAGCGGCGACAAATAACAACAACAACAACAGATAAGGGAGTAAACAGAGCGAGTTCAAAGTCTAGACAGCGAGCAGTGACCGGGAGAGATGAGCTGTCACTAACTCAAAGACAGTGAGGAGAGGAAGGGAGGAGGAGGAGGAGGGAGGGATTGCTGTAAAGATGACAGCTTGAGCTGCAATATAAGGATATTTGACAAATGACAGCATCTTTTTGAAAAAAAAAAAGAAAATCAAATATTCATTGTAATCAGTGATCTTTGACCTTGTGATACTACAAAGTTTTCGCAGCTTTTGACCATCAAACTTTGAAATCTGTGTGTCTTCTCAAATATTAGCTGAGGAGCAGATTTACAGTAAAACCAGAAATTCTGCTTTCATTGTGTCACTGCGGTATAGATAGAAATGTTGAAGCTTCTAAAATATTAGGGATGGGATCACATGACTATATTTAATGACATTAAATTTAGCTCACTGAAGAAATCAGACTTAACCGCTATAAATCTGTAACTAAATTCCAGAGGCATATCATGGTCGCCCCTGCCTGCCAGTATCAGATCTTCCTTAGAGCTGTATAAATTGACACTGTCTAAATTTCCTTTTACTAGACAGACTATTGAATGGGCGGGTTAAATGGGTAGGGCGCAGTTAAACAAATGCTCCGGATCAAGGAAATTGTGCGTGGCTTCTTTTGTCATTCAGAGAGGAAATTGAGAGATATTCGGCGGGGGCTTGGAGCCGCTAACGCATGGCATTCATCTATAATGCACTCGGCCTGTCCGTCAGCTACTCCATTTCCTGTGACTAGCGCAGCGTGCCTAATCACCCGGCTCGATGCGGGGTTCCTTTCCTCAAAGACAGCCCTGCACACGCACACACACACACACAGGCTTACGCACACACATTGCAATACAGGCGAGAATGAAGACAGACACATGCAGGACACACAAACGCACACAAGGAACATCAGGCCCGCTGAGGCAAACAGATTATTCTTATCTAGTGAACAAAACATCTGTAAAGAGTCTCACCACCACTGTGCTCTAACAGTGTCACGACCCTAACAGCATCTCCACATTTCCTCTTTCATCACTTAGAAAAGAAAAACCTTTCAGAAGCCAGGGGAAGAAAATAAAAAAAAATTCCATGTACAGATCATCAGATCATCAAAAAGAAGAAACATGTGACTTGAGCTGAATGGCACGTTGGTTTGGTGGCAGGTGAAGTGTGATTACTGACTTTGTGTAATAAGATGTCGTGGTCCTTCACTGTGTCAGATTAAAAATCAAGATAGAACCAAAAAGCTCCTGCAGAAACCTGCTGGATGTAAATGTATTATGGATATGGATGGATGATTATATATGTGGATTTTTCACAACCTTGCAACTCAAATATTGTCATTAATGATTTGTTACCGATCTATAATGCATAAATCTACAATTTATTGACTTTAAATATACATTAGTGGCAACATATAAACATTTCATGAGATATATTTAATTATACATTAAGATTAGATTACATTATTTCTAATGGCTTTGTTAAGTCATTCACTAATTCATATTACTGATCTATAAACATTAACAGAAACAATTTATTAACCTTCTTAATATATTCATTAGTAACAACTTAAAATCCTTAATTAGGGTATATTGTATTAAAGATTAATATGTTTTTCATGTATTGATTTGTATGAATGGTTTATGAACACTTATTAAATCTTAAATTGCAATTTATAACCCCTTAATGAAACATATTTTTATCAAGGGTTCATAGGTTGTTACTAATGGCTTTATTAAATTAGATGATTATATGAGTAAACACTTCATTTAAAGCCACTAATAACCATTTATTAACTTAATAAAACCTTAAATAACAACTTATAACCTCTCAATAATGCATACTTTATTTTATAGGTTGTTACTAATGGCTTTATTTAGTTAGTCAATTATTTATAAATTATTGTCACTAATCCACAAATATGAGCCAGTAACAACAATGTATTAACTTCATAAAGCCTTTAGTAGCAACTTATAAAGCCTTAATAGTGTGTGAGTAGACGTGAAGTTGCTAATGCTTAAGTAATGCTTTACAGAGAGGCTGTGCAGTGCAGTTTGTTCCTTTTTAAGATAAGTTACTGACCTAACATCCTCCTACACTGATGTCTGTTAAACCTATACTGTCCCTGCATGGCAGTTGACAGCAGGATCTACGTCGGCGTTCCCTACAAACAGCTCCCAGGCTCCCGTTGATGTGCTTCCACCTGAGGTGCAGTCAACAGCATCTTTCGCAGTGGCCCCCGGAGGTTAACACGGGGCCACACACTATCAATACTCCTCTGACGCCCAGATCCATACCTGTGAACCACCACCACTTTGTTTACCTGTGTGTTCAGTAATTAAAATAGATTTCTGAGAGGAGGCCTAATCCTTTTAGAAATGACATTGATCCAGCTACCAATGCGAGAGCCGTGGTGCAATTTTGTTTCCCCTCCCCAACGCTCTTTCCATAGAAGCTGTTGAGTTGTTGAGGACGTACCCCCCATCCCCACCCCCTCCCCCCTCTCTCTGCCGTCTTTCCTCCTCGATGGAAACTTTGAAAAGTCCTCGACATGAAGGACGTCATTTAGGGCCGGGTGTGGAGGGGGCGGAGGGGAGCGGTAGAGGGGTGTCAGGTGGAGATAATAGAGAGGAAGCCTCTAACCTCGTCTAAAGCTGTCTGTCTTCGTAAATAAAATGAGATAATTATTGAGTGAACAACATTATACGCCGACGACGCACTCTTTCTTCTACCCCCCTCCTGCCGGTGCAGTTGTAAATCTCAACAAACACGGTGCTTTTGGACATTAAGTGCTCACTAAGCACAGTGGATGCATCATATTTCAAGAGCAGGCATTGTGTGGGTGAGGAGCTGGGGAAAATGGAGTGTAATGGTTATCCATTATCTTATACGGCAATGGCGGCGATGATCATTTTCAAGTGACTCATTTCTGGAAGTACCTATCTATTGGCCACTTCGAGAGAAGACTTTGATGGCTAATCCAAAACAACTATTCAGAGGTCATTTACTGCGGCAGCGCGGAGACACTCTGCACAAGAGAACGCTCCAGCCTCCCTCATTATGCAAATACAATCCTCAGGAAGATCCACATCACAAACAGCGGCGCCGCAGCCCAGAGTGGGCGATTACCTACACAGCATACTCCGGTCCAGAGTGGAAACATTAACATTGCATCAACAAATGAATATATCACAATCCAAGTAAGAGTTTGAAAGCGCACAAGAGATATTTGTCATGGGAATTAAATAGTGATACTGGAGCTGTATTAACATATCAATGATCCCACTTGTGGAAAAGTAATAATATCAAGATAAATGTCCATGTCTGTGAGAGAACTTTCATATTATTCAATCATATCATATTCTTCTGCCGAGGCAAATGTATTTTTAGAAGTGTAGGTGCGTTTGTTTGTTTGTGTGTGGTCTCGGCTCCACATGAATGGTTACTTAACACCACACTGATTTCCCCTCAGCAGTTAGAAAAAAAAACAAGGAAAAAAAAAAAACAGCCGATGCTCAATGATGCATCACTGTGTTTGTTGCCGCCAGGCTGTGTGTATGTGTGTGCATATGTCTGTGTGTTTGTATATGTCTGTGTGTGTGTGTGTGTGTGTGTGTGTCTTATCATCGCTGGCACGTAGACAGACAGCCCAGGAGTGACTGCCGGAGTGTCACCATCTGTGGATGCATTTATGTCTGTCTGCACTGGGTTGTATGCATGTGTGTCTCAGTGTGTGTGTGTGTGTGTGTGTGTGGGTGGTTTGGAAAGGGAGGGGAGGTGGAGGGTTGGGAGGGATGCGCTCAGTAGACTGGACCACAGCTCCATAGTTTGCTACTCTTAACAACAGCCGGCCAACTCTGTGCCAAATACGAACTACACTGCAAAAACTGTCCATTTTAATAAGGCAACAGCTTCCCAGGTTCAAAATAATTCCCTTAAAATACATCTTTTTTTCTTCAAAATACGTGAAACATTCTGCTCAAGAGTGGTTAATTTACAATTCTAATGCAAATTTACATTTTGCATGAATAAAAAAAAGACAACAGAGACAAATATCCCCACTTGCACTAACAAGAAAAAACTTTAACCATAAGATTTTAAAGCCTTAACTGTGTCAAATGGTTAGTTAAAATGGATTTTTGCAGTGTATGAAACACTTGGCAAGCAGGTGAGATTAGAGTTCAACAGCAGTTGGTGGAGATTAACGCCCGCCATGAGTGGTGCACGTGCGAGGGTGTATGTGTGTGTGAGTGTGTAGGCCTGTGGGGTGTATGTATGTGTGTGTGTGTGTGTGTGTGTGTGTGCGTGTGTGGATTACTGAAGAGGCCCTGGCTGGGATAACCTCTACCCCCAGCCTGTGAACTCGCAGGATCCTTCACGGTCTATGTTTGAAGTGTCAAATCCTGCACACTTCGTATAGATTCTGGTAAGATCTGCCAACTCACGCCTTCTCTCACTGTGTCCCAATAAATGGGAAAAAATTGTACGGCACAATTATCCTCTTAGACTGTTTTTCAGCCTTTTAAAGCTGCATTGTCTCACACAGAATAAAATCACGAGGGAGGGCAGGTTAAAGGTTGTGGTTTGAATTTAGATTTTCCTTTAAAAGCCCTTTAATTGCATAATTATTCATCCACTTCTCTACTAACAATGAGTTAGGAATAAACTTTGGAGTCATTTATCTTGATGTCATGCCTTTGGCTTTGTGTGACAGTAGTGTATACAGGATGTAATGGTGACTGACAGGATAGGTGAGAGCGTAAGGGGAGGACATGTCGCTAAAGGTTGTGGAGTTGTATTCAAGCTCTACGGCGAGCTGCAGCTGCGAGGTCCAGCCCACACTGAGTCATCACGGTGTCTAAAGCTGTGAAGTTCGTCCTTACGGCTGCTTCTCCTCCAGTCTGAGCTCGCATACACTGTGTATATGGAGCAGCGCGCGCTCAGGTATGACACACGTGCACGTTCTGGGCAGGTATACGGACACGAGTCGGGCGAAGCCTGTGCGCGCGTCTTTAAATCCACTGTGGCTCGCATTATGCTGGAATTCACACAGGTTGTCTAAACAGTCAAACAGCGGATCAATACGCCCATCGATCGGTGGCATTGAGACTGAACTGGTCGTGTCGAGGGGGCAGAAGATTCTCACTAGAGCTCTCTGCAAGCTGCCGGCTGGAGGACGCAAGCACACAGACACATTTAGAGTGTGGAGCAAGCACACACACACACACACACACACACACACATACACACACACACACACACACACATACACACATATATATATATATACTGACTAAATGGTCAAGGCTCTGGTGTGCTGTAAACCACAAATATTTGTGAGTGCATGTATACAGATTCATGAACACACATTTGTGCTATTGTACATGCTCTCCTCTGCTCATACCAGCCTCCCTACCCACTGAAACAGAAACTCGGGCATCCTTGGGACACAAACTACCTTCACCAACACGCTCATCTCATACGAGCAGATTCCTGTCCTGTCTGTTCAAGTCAGAGCAGTCTGCCAGCAGTTTGTCTCAAAGTGAGGGCATCCAGTCAGCTTCAGCAGCTGAATATCAAGCTGGCTGCTGCCGCGTCTCCTCGCGCCGAACTGACACAGTCGATAGCGCTGCATTATTCATGGGGACGGCAGAGGCCGATGAGATGGCCTCTCACTGAGGGCTGGATTTCAACGGTCCCAAACTTTACAGGGGCTGGCAGACGCGTGACACCTTCAACAACTGTTTATTGTCAGCGAAAATGACAACGTGAGGCACAAGAAAGGGCACGCAACTTTAAAAGGGGGAGGCTCTGGGAGGAATTTGAATTTTTAAGCAGTGAGGCAAATTTGTCTTGTTTGAATGAGTCTACTATGTTTGTGAAGATCTATCTGTTTCACAAATGTGTGTTGCTGCCTTTTAAATAAAATGCAACAGAGCTAAAATAGCCCCACTCTGACAAATAAAGTACATATTATGACTCTCTTGTCAACTCCTCTTGTTTCCTATCAAGTCAATAAACACGGATCACAAAGTTAACATGAAAACCTGAAGCATCTCTTTGCGCTAATAAAAAGAAAACAAATCATAATTTCAAATGTTGCTCATCCGTGTTTGCTGATTTCCATTACACAGACTAAAGACATCAATTAGTTAAACTGCGTCCGTTCAAATAAAAAAATAAAGGGAAAAAAACAAGAAAGAAAAAAGACAGTTATTTGGAGTAAATCAAACAAGATGCAAAGAGAACCAGAGGCAATAAAAAACGTCAGGCTGCTTGATATCAGATCTCGGAGGAGAAATTTGATGGGCACCAATGAGCAGAAGGCATCTCAGGAGAATTGGACAGAGGAGTGATTTAATGTGATCATAGGGGACGCTCATCTTTCAGGGAACGGGGTAATAATGAGCAATCAATAACGTCCTTAACAGAGTTAGAGCGAGTGCCTGACAGCAGATGTAAGGCTCTGGCTAACAGGCTACGTGTGATCTCACATTACCACGCTGGATCTGGGTTTAACATGCACACACATGCACGCAAGCACACACACATGAGCACACACAGGCAGGCATACTGTATGTACGTACATGCATGAACAGCGGCATATGGACACATACACTCTCTTTCCTTTCTGTGTGCCTGTTTTTCTCTCCCTCTCTCTCTCTCTCTCTCTCTCACACACACACACACTCTCTCCTCAGGTGACATCCACCAGCATCGTGTCATTGTCTATCGATCAATAGCTGTAATCACATTCACAGGCGATGAACATGGTAGTAGGCTTTGTACTGTGCACAACAGCTTCTCAGTTTATCCAGTGACTGTTGATTTCACGGGGCTAAAATGACAACCACTCTGGCAGACGCTATCAGCTGTACATGCAAGATAATAAAAGACATACAGTATTTATTTGTACAGTAAATAAAGCTCTGTACGCTGCCTGCTGTTGTCGAAGCCACTTAGCCTCAGCAACCATCTAGGCTCAGGGTGTCAATGTTGCTATACCTTAAAATGGTAAACAACTTGTCAGATTCTTATTATTGATGGGTTGGTGTACAGCCATATGTTAAAAAAAAGGAAAATGTAAAACCACTAAATATGGTTTACAGGTTAAAGGTTGTGTAATAAAATGACATCTGTTAAATACACTCCTAATTCATTAATACCACAGTTAAGTACATTTAATTATAAAGTAGAGATGAAAAAATACAAAATTTCAATTGCCAATTGCTAGTCCGTAAAACTCAGCGTATATACCTGATACTAGGCTACTGTTGTTCTTTTAGCTAGCGCAAAAGGGGGGAAACTATCAAGCTGTGCAATTTTTTTTTTAGCTATACACATAATCATGAAAGCAAATCATCCAAGGAGTAATGTGAGGAAACATTTTGTATTCAAAACCAGAGGTGATACATGCCAAATTCATTAAACTTGACTGTCCATACAGTAACGTTAGCTTGTCACTCTAGTGAGGCACAACAATTACGAGTTGGTTGCTTTCTCCTTTATTCAAGCAAATATTATATGTGCTTACATTTGTTCAAACTTTTGTTGTTGTTGAAAAAGTGATCTCATACTATAAAGTAGAAAGCGAATGAAGTCGCTAATGGTGTTTATTATTAGCTGTAGAAACATCTGCATTTGTGAAAAATTCAAACTAGACAATTTCCTGTATTGTGGTTGAGAAGCTATTGAAAAGCAGTTATTTCTGGAATATCAAATCATCTTTAGAAGTAGCTACACTTAAGTAGGAGTAACATTTGAGACATGTCTTCTGAATGGTTTAACATTCTCAGATGTGATGACTAAGGCCGGGGAGCCAGCGGACGTCATTTCACTTGCCCCAAGTAACAATTTGGTTCATTCAGCTGCTTACACTACAGTACTGCTGATGAAAATGTCAAATGTGTGATACAAATCTGGACATTCCAGTCAGTCTTGAACTTGAGATGTGACCCACCAGTAGTTTGTCACTGTTGGATTAAGAGGCCAGTATTTGTACAGTAGCTGTCATCAGTAAATTTTGTACATTTTTTGGATGTCCTGGAGGGTCAACAACATTTCTTCGTGAGAAATAACATTTTGCTTTGACAACCTTACATCTTCAGCAGAAACACTAAGTACATCAATTGACAATATGTTGTTAAGTAGTAATACAAAATTCATTATAGACACTATCAAAATTAACTACCACACTCCTACCCAAAGCCACTAAAGCTGTGAAGAGAAAATTAGAAATTTACCCTCCAGTTGTGCCTGATTTAGAGTGAGAAAACCAGGACCTTGATATCAGTGTGGATGTGTATGTTTGTGTGTATGTGTTGGCAATTTAATGTACTTTCACATATTTTCTGTGCAAATTTTCTCACAGCTGCAGCAGCTAGAAAGTCTTGTTTTCACTCGTACTAAATAAATAATTACAGCTTTATTACTGTGGGGCTCAGCTCCAAGCCTGAGACAAACACAAGATCTGTACTTGTTTGTCATCTGGACAAAAACCAAGATACTGTGTCTCCAAAAGACAAATGACGATCCAGTTTTAAGAACTAACCCATTTCCTGTTCAGACAGGCACTGCTCTGTTGTGGTACCGATTTTTCTCGTCGGTTTGTCTGGTTTTTCCATCACATGATTCAACAAAAGCATGGTTTTGATCCAGACAACAGTGTGAGAACCAGGGAGATTAAAATCTTCAACTCCATAAGGACGATGGGAATATGATTGGGTAGAAAGGTAGAAGAATAATAAAAAGGATGTGATTCTTCAGGGAGAAAAGGGCAAGAAGTATTTATTGAAGAGATGAGTTGTGACATAAGATAAGGAGAGACTCTGTTGGAAGAGGAATGTCATTCCACCACAGAGGTCCCAGGAGGGAGATGAGTCAAGGCTGAGGAACGAAGGGCCAACGGAACAGCCTGAAATTCAGGCCATTATATTTTCATTTTGGGAAGTTGCTGTATTTGTCATGATATATCAATTTCTTGTGGTAATGCCTATTTTAGGCCTGTTGCTAATAACTGAATGTTTAACTTATTCAGTATTTTTTTAAACACTCTTCAACCTCAAAACTTCCAATTCCTCCTTATGAAACCATATTCCCCTGCTACAGCCCTACAGTGCCTGCACGCCTTCAGCAACTGAAAAACTGACCGACATTATGTCTATAGATGGTTTCATTTAGTAAACATTATCATGCTGTTGTGGATGCTCCAGCCCTTGTCAACAAGTTGTACTAACAGCTGACCAGATGTGTCAGAGGGTTTCAACGTCTCCTAGCAACAGTAAAGCGTTCTGGTGCTATGGGCAAATCTGCAACCCAAGCACAGATTTCTTTAGTGTGTCATTTATGATGGTTTACTGGCCAACAGTACTTCAAATAATGTGCATTTAAGTTGAATCACTTTCTTACAACCATGAGGAGATTGTGTTCTCATTCTGTACATGTCACACTTTGTTGGCCCCAGATTTCCCTGCGAGTGCCTGAGCCAGCACAGCTTCCCCGCGGCTTAATCACGGCTTTAGCGCTGCCGTTCATCAGGTTGTTAGTTGCGCCGAATCTCTCAGACGTGGCTACGGGCCTCTTATCTTATCAGTCAATCTGCAACAGCGTGCAGGAAATGAGACACACAACAGTGATACTGCCAACAACACTCATCTGTCAAGACACACTGGCTCAATTACCATACTGTAGCACAAAGACTCGCACAAAACAGGGTGCCCGGTGCGACAGTGAAGTGGATAAATTGAATTGCTGACGTTATACAAGCTAAGTCATTAGTCGCGTCCATATAGGGAGACCAAAAGCCAGGAGGACGGGGGTGTTGTTTTATTTGGTGTAGCTGTGCAAAAGAGGAAGTGGTTAACTTAACGCTGCCTGGACATAAATGTCCATTTTTCTAATGTGTGTGCAGGGGGTGGGGGGGTTGTTTTTGATGCAGCCTCATATTACTGTACTTGTTTGCTGCTTCTGTCTGGTGAAAGAGAGAAAATGGGAGGGGGGATGCATAGGAGAAATACAGATAGAGACATAAGCAATAAACAGAATGGGAAATAGATATACAGAGAGAGAGAAACAAAGACTGAGACAAACATACAGAGAGAGAAAGAAAGAAGATAGAGAGAGATAGGGAGGGATGCTGGATGTGTGTACTGCATCCCAAGGGATCACTTACTCAGTATAGACACAGTACTGGAGGACAGAGCACAACAAGGGTTCATTGGCCAAAATCTCTCCTCTTTATACACACACACACACACACACACACACACACACACACACACACACACACACACACACACACACACACAATCCCTCCAAGCAATATTCCTGTAAGCACTCGTCCACTGAGAATAACCGCATTGACTGAAGTGGTGAGAAGGAAGGAATGTAAGAGGACGATAGAATGAGAGGAGGTGTGGGGGGGGGATAAAACAGAGGGATCAGGAAGAAGCAGGAGGAGGAGGAGTGTCCACCTGGCTGGTGTCCAGGGGAATTAAACAGTCTGTTTACCGCTCTCAGCGCCTCAGCAACGCCATGTTAGCCTAATGGCACGGACATGAAGCCAATTGATTTGTGGACCAATAGACCTGTCCCACAGCACAGGCAGATTACCTAGATCACTGGCTCCGCATCGAGTAGACATCGCTTCTCATTCGCGCCCCACAGGCAGTGGAATGTGAACAGGGTTTAATGTGTGTGTGTGTCTATGGGCATGCTTGCATATGTACACTTGTGGCTGGGATTACAACATGAAACAAGCCGGCTGGTGTACGTCTGTTTGAGTTAATTCTCTACTTGCATATTGTTGCCGTCAGGTAACAATGTTCAACTGCCATTTTTTATTTATATTATATGAATGATGACATAATCTGTCAGCTTTG
This sequence comes from Scomber japonicus, assembly GCF_027409825.1. Lineage (NCBI taxonomy): Eukaryota > Metazoa > Chordata > Actinopteri > Scombriformes > Scombridae > Scomber > Scomber japonicus. Next base: position 14,257,509 of record NC_070601.1, read on the forward strand.
GATGGGATTGTAATGTTACTATTAGATATTATCATGTTCATAATTAATATTTCACTGTCTGTGATTCTAAACAAATTGTAATCAAAAATTGACCAATTTGGTTAAATACTGTTTGTTCTACATATGAAGAAAAACATAATGCTGAACTTTTTGTGGAAAACATCTAAAGCAATTTTCCTGACCACATTGCATATATATACAGTCAAGCCCGAAATTATTCATACCCCTGGCAAATTTTGACTTAAAGTTACTTTTATTCAACCAGCAAGTTGATTTTGACCGGAAGTGACACAGGCGTCTCCAAGAAGATAAAAAGACGATGTACAAAAGGCATCATTGTGGTAAAAAAAATATTTCAGTCAGCTTTTATTTACATTTGAACAAAAAGTGGCATGTCCAAAAGGGGTATGAATCATTTCGGGCTTGACTGTATATATATATATGTGTATATATAAATTGTGCTTTCTTTTCTATAGATTAAACTACAGGCCTGTATTTATGGTCTACATACTATTATTAAAGTGACTACACCAAGCTTAATGACAAAAACATCTTGTTCAACGTTAATTGAATCAGCTAATATAATGATGTTGCTGTTTGCATAAGCTACTAGTCATATGACAAGTGTTTCAATTTAATTATAAATTTCACAAATTGTATTAATAGTTAAATTGTCAGGGTTTGGCAATAATGACAAATTGCTGGTATGTTATGTTTGACAATATTTTGATGTCAGACAGCTGAGCTGACAGCGCTGTTGGTGTTTAAGCTAACGTTACCGCTAAAATGCGTCACAGCCCTGAACCCTGGAAGTCACCAGTCTAAAACGTTGATGTGATGAGCTTAAAACAAAGATACAATATACTTAGAGTTTAAGTAGAGATTCAAACAACTCTTTTCACCATCTGTCTATCATGTGCACTCAACAACTATCAACCTAGCTGGGCACTTCATGTACAAGTCTTTTATGAACAGCAAAAGGACAAAGTCCATTCCTTATTTTTCCAAACATCAAAATTGATTAAGAGTACAGTTTCTTCTTCCATTACCAATCAAGACACCAGTGTGCAAACGAGCTAATTAACCAGACAAAAGCCAAGAGTTTCTTTTTTGTTGTTTTACCAGAGTCAACGTTAGCTACAGCTGAGTGAGTTTGTTCTAGTCATTATATCCAGAGAAAGCAACAGTCACCAGGTTAAACATTCTTTTGGTTCAGCTTGTTAAACCACTGTTAATTATATATATTAAGATTAAAATTTGGGATGTTGTGATTTTTTACACTTGTTCAAACTGTAAAAACTACAAAAACTAGAATACCTTATTGCAATCATATTTTGATGTATATTATTGTATCGGTTTCATCCACATTGGCCAGAAAAAAAGTATTCATGTAAAATATGATGGTCAAACTAAACTTGTTTTCTTTGCTGACATTTGGGAGAGATAAGGTCACAATATGCACATCCGTACGGTAAATGTTTCTCATATGTTTTTGCCTACAATTGGCTCCTTGCTCGATGTAGATTTGTGACATTATCAGGGCATATTTTGCCAAATTCACTGTTACACCCTCAAAAAAAAACCTTGCGGCGGGACAACAAGAGACCACACACACTTCAAACTACAGTTGTCCGTGTGTACGGCCGAGGAGTGAGAATAATTCCACATTCTCCACAGTTTTCACTCATGTCAGTGTCCGAGTTGATAAGCATGAAAATCCATTTATCTACAAAAGAACTGTATGGTCCATATTGGACAATGTCTCTTTCATGGTTCCTTGCAGGCCCTTTTTTTGTCCACAAAGCCACCCAACTGACTCCACCACGTCTGTAATAGGCCACATTCATTTGATATAGACACATCAAGGGAGATATTGCAGTGGTTTTGCTGTGCATCAAGAGAGAGTGGAGCTGGTTCACAGAGGCAGCAATATGCTCTGAACATAAAAGAACAATGGATGCAAGGCAGATGCAGTTAGGCAGAGAAAAAAAAGAGAGTGGTCACTGCGCAGGCCTGGATATAAACACTCTACATGTATGCTTACATGTACAGGAGACAGGGTGAGACTGACTGTCATTATCATTCAGCCTTTTCCTCCTTTTCAGAGTTGCTTTCCAGACCATGCTGTGAGCAGGAGGACAGATATCCAGAATTAGGATAGGAGGAGGAAGAGCCGTCAGATTACAGATTAGAAGGTGGGGAAGAAGTGGGATTAAACATGCCGTCGAGATGGTAGCCCGACTAATACAGCTCACAACTCGACTAAGGGCGTTGTCAAATTTAGTCCTGTGGATTATACTGCCGTTAGTCCACTGACAAACTGCACTGAGGGAAATATTTAAAAAGAGAAACGACTCTCCTGGAGACTCTTATGGAAACACTTTCCACACTGGTCAATGTTATTCATTGCTCATCTAATCCATATTTGTGTAAATGAGGTGCACGGAGCTTTACAACACCAGGCAGACACAAAAACCTCTGAGACTTTGGTATTAACAATGATGCTACGTCTTAACCACCCTCTGGCTAATGCAGCTAATGAATGAGAAAGCGCTAGCAGGCTAACGGCTCTAATTCTCCTTCACAGGCTATCATGTTGCAGCCCGGAGACAGATCAATACCATTTGCTCAACACACAGGAGGCCTGAGAATCTATAAAAGGGCTTTTATTGAGTAATTAAACACCCATTACTGTCCCGTGCAGCCAAACAATAAATTTGATCAGCCTCTCAGGCGCAGATCCAGTCGTGATTAATACTCAGTGCATGCATGACATAAAAGACCACAATGACATTTTGCTAAGTCCTGTCTTAGACCCTTCCAACGGCGCAGGGACAAGAGTTTGGCTGCTTACAGCGACAGTTTGAAGGTTGTTGAGCGCGGCCGGACATTCATAGAGCTCTGTGTGCTCCGAGGGGGGATTTTTGTGGGGCTCAGCAGCCACGTACTGTTCACTCCTGCTGGCCTGGGATCCAATCCCACCAGTACCTGCTGTCCTGAGGCTGCCACACCAAGCGCCACACTCTGCTTTCCATCAGAGACATCTGTCGGCCTATGAATGATGAGCTTAGTGATATTATAATGCTTCTTTTTAGATTTGCACTTCAGACTGTAACCTTCTGAAGGCTCGAAACTTACTTACAGTTTCGAAACCAAAAACTAAAAACTGCTTATACCAAAATATATCAACACTAAATACAATACATAAGGTCATTTTTATCAGATTTAAAATTATTAGTAATGAAAATTAGTCATTTTATTTCTTTATTTCTTTCTATATAGTATGAAGAACCACATTAAGCAAGCATCTAAACAATTAACAAAGGCTTTATGACACACTGTAATGTAGTTGTAGTCAGATGTAAGTATATAGAATTACCAAAGTTTGAACCCATTAAAAAAGTGTAAAATATCAAATTGATTTAGGTTAAAAGTTCAAATGTGACTCCTACCTGACTGATATTTTTAATTTCCTACAGAATAATGCACAATGAAGTGAACACACACATCACGCTCCACTGTCAGGACTATTTTGACTCACAAATACTTCAATTCTTGCCTGACCTCAAATATAAATAAAACATTTTGGGGCAAAATGAGAACCCTATCATGTCACAGTTCTCGTCTTTGTTTTACTATCCGCCACACAAGGAGGGTGACTGAAGGCTGTACACTTCTCTTTTTTTTACCCCCTCTTTCCCAATGTCCTTTTCCACACTTACACAATTCAAAAAGCTGTTACAATCCCATCCTTGTTGGAGAATATTTAGCGTTGTTGAGCCAACAATATGGCATCTGGGTGATTCTCCTAAATATGAATGGCCCATTCACAGGGCTCAATGGAGTCGCTTGGCAATGGCCCTTCTTCCCCTCCCTCCTCCGTACTCAAAACAATATTCAGCGCAGCAGTCTTGGCAGTTTTCCCCGAAATCAACAAAAGGGGAACTCGAAGCTGTCCCTGAAACCCTCAAAGCATTAAGCCTCTGTGAGATGCAAGTACTTGGCACAAGCAAAGCGATTTAGCGACAATGGGCAAATCATACAGTGCTTTGTGAGATTTAGGGGATACAATAGCACTCCGTTTCCAAAGCACACATTAGCAAGCATGTCATTGGGACCCCCTGGGGGATTTGAGCAGCCTAGAGGATTGTGTAGTGAAGAGGATAAATATATGTTACTGGGCAAGAAGATGGACTGCTGCCAATGTCTCCCTCCTTCACACATACACACACATACACACACACAACATACAGTGGGGATTATGAGAATGTGGAATACATTAATAGAATAATCTTCTGAGCACGTATAACACAAACTAACCCATAAACTCAACCTATTTGGCTTGTTAAGCGTACACATTGCGGCGCGTCCAAAATCAATTTACAACCATTTAGCAGAGCTCAAGAGGTGCAGATGAGGAGAGATTCCCTCCCTTACAAAAAAAAGGCGCTCCTGCCGTAATTTCTTTTCTTTTTTTGGGGGAAAAAACACTTGTTATAAATGTGCAGCGCTTGCAGCCATGCTGACCTCTGAGTGCTAAACAAAACCTACAACGGACAAGCAGACACCCACTCAAAAGTCAATACCATGCGTGCCTCCTCTTCCTCTTGTATGGTTAATGCATGATGCCAGGTAGAGGAGACAGACGGAGAGCAGGATCTCATTATACGTTGCATGCTATCATTAGCAATCTACCACATGTGTCCATCCTGCCAACTGAGTCGTACAAGCAACATCCTAATGCTCTCGCGCCCACTTGCAGAGGGGAAACTTGTCCCACACACACACACACACATACACATTTACAGTACAAGAGTGCACAAACACAATCACAGGTAAGAAAACAAACACTTCCTCCCCAGCAGGCCGGCATACATGAACAAATGATGTTGATTCTAGGTGAAACGATTCGTCAATCAACACTAATAATGAGTGATTATTGAGCAGAAATACGTCACTTTCTGGTTCCAGCTTCTCCGATGTGAGGAGGTGCTGCTTTTCTCTGTTTTATATCATTGTAAAGTGACCATTTTTGGGGGTTTGGGAGTGTTAGTTAGACAAAAAATAAGATATCTAAAGACATCACCTTGGACTCAAACTGTGACGGACAGTTATCGAATTCTCTGCAGGCTCGTTGACAGTACCGATAATGAAATTTATCGTTAGTTGCGGGCTTCATTCGAGGCACGGCGCCACTTGGCACGTTTCACTTAAGCGCACATGTGAGTGAAACAATGTCCGCCGCAAAATTTTAAAGCTATTTAATGATAGCAGTTGTTTTTTTGGGTTTTTTTTTTTTACTCTCGCTCCCAGTTTGTGTCCATCTCCCAGGGGCCACAGGCAGCTCAGTGATGCTGTGCCACACGCCCAGCCACTCAACATCCTTTGTGTCCATCCCCTGGCAGCCTGCCAAGCTCAAACACACACTCTCTCTCATACACACACACACACACACACACACATTCTCCCTCTCGCCCAATGAGCCATTGTTCATTAGCACGCATGCACACCTTTGCCGCCTCGCAGACAAAAGTGCCCGACTTACTTGCCGTCGCGCCGTGCGAAAGATGCCTCGCTAATCAAGACGTTCAAAACTGAGAGAGCTGCAGAGGAGGGGTTGGGGGGGGGGGTGGGGGGGTGGGTGTGGAGGGGCGGCAGACGGCCACTATCTAGCCAAGGCTCGCTGTTAACAAAATCAGATCATCCAGCCAGAGCCAAAAGAGAAATAGAAGAGCAGCGGCGGCGAGAGATTACAGTCAGATCCTTCCTCTCTCCTAGCTGTCATTTTCTCTGGCCCCTGTGAGGAGGAGGGGAGGGAGGGAGGGGGGGGGCTCTTGTCGGCGCGGTTCTCCTCCATCGGCGGGCCAAATGAGTGGCGAGCTGCTCCGCATATCAATGCACAATTTAACTTAAGACTTCCATGGCAATAACCTAATTAGAAACGGCGCCTTCTCATTTGAAGGCACAATGTAAAGGATAAGCTGTATGCCGCCATGTCTATTGAGGTCTAATGGTGCGGAATATTCCAAAGTGGAAGTTAGATTTTTTTTTTTTAATAAGTCCTTAGCATATTTAACGCTTCCGCACGATGAATGTTTTAATATCTGCCAGAGAATCCGGGCCATGGGTGGTGGAGATTGCTGGTGAAGAGTAAAGGGAGGTGAGCGAGGGTCTGTTTAAAATTCAGAAAAGGGGGCAGCGGATTGCAAAAGAAGGTAGGAGGGGATGGAGAGTGTGGAGAAAAAAAAACTACAGCTTTGATTTGATTAAACCTATGAAAATGATGCATTACATAAAAAGAAGAAACTTCAAACATTTTTTTTTTGGGGGGGGGGTTCGGAGTTCAAAGAAAGCGAGATAATGCTTTTAATGCTGGAATTAACATGGAAATGAATTTGGCGTGATGTCTGTTCAAGGATGGGAAATAAGAGGGGGAAATTTTGGTGATGCCGATCTCAGATCAGTTTGGGACCTGAGTTGACCCCGAAGCTGCCTCAAAACCACTGATGACACCCATCTTTTTATTTTCACTTCAATATAAAGTCATTTATTTCACATTTTTAACTTGAAAATATTAGAATTCTACTCCAGATTACACTTTATTTGAGATATTCTCTGATTTCTTAACTCACCAGTTCAGAGAAACCTGATCAAGCACAGCTGATCTGAGCGTTACAGTGCATATCACAGTGAGGCATTATATTGGTATTAGACATGACAGGGTTATTACTCCACCCCTGAGTGTGTGGATACCCATCACTTTAAGTACAGCCATCAGATTTTGACTGGATAATAACCAGTCAGCACTGGGAGAAAGACTTTAGGGCAGATGAGAATGAATATAGAGCTGAGTTGAATGCGTGTGTGTGTGTGTGTGTGTGTGTGTGTGTGAGGAAAAAGGTCGGCTTCAATTGCAACATGGAAGAAAAAAATCCATCAACCAGTAACTGTCAGTCACAGCAACACTGCCCCCTCTTAAAAAAAAAATCCCAAAACCCACATTTGAAAGAGGAAAAAACAACCAGTGAGCTTCCACCAATTCTGAAAAGGAGGAGGAGGTGGGGTGGGGTAGTGGTGTTGGTTGAGTGGATCAGGGTGTCAAGGATTTTAAGGAACTGGCGTCCGCTCATCTACGGCGAAAAAAAAAAAAAAACGCGTCTCGGGCAGCGGGCGCTACCGACAGCTGCCTGCCGTCTCCGGGAGAGGAACTTAGATCAGCGAGGAGGGGCTGTCAGCGAGCACGCAGAGAAACACACAAAGACTACACAGCCTTTGCTACAGTTAGCTGACACACACGCCCGAGCACTGTCTTCTGGGAGAGAGAGAGAGAGAGAGAGAAGGAGGGAGGAAGAGGAGGAGGAGGGGAGGGTGGTGGTGGGGGGAATAAGTGGACAAAGAGTGAAATAGATGAGAGAGCAAGGAGACAAGACGGGCTGACGCACTGTCGGGCAAACGTGGAGAAAGAAAAAGAAGGAGGGAGGGGGAGCGAGAAAGATGAGAAAACTGAAGGAGAGAGAGAGAGAGAGATGGAGAGAGTGAAACAGACAGACAGGTCCGAGAGGGATTTGTTCTATTTGCATGCGCCGGGCTCCCATGGGGTCCGAGCTCGGCGCGGCGAGCCGAGAGCACAAAAGATAACACTTAACATATTTGCTAAAAGATGACAACCCTGCCTGGATCTCGTTTGAAGGGGCCCTTTGTCAGGAGCGCACAGACAGGAGAAATCCACTGATATGGACGCGGTGGCGGCGGAGAAGAAGACTAACAAATGTCTCTCTCTCGATTTCTCTCTCTCTGTGAATGTGTGTGTCGAGAAACAAAAGTAAAAAAAACAAAAAAGCACAATATTTCCCCACATCGCCTTTACATCTGGCAGAAATCCCACAGGGGGAAGGAGGGAGGGGGAGAAGGGGGGGTTGGATCGCACGCCGGTGGCTCCGGGATGGTAAAACAGCTTTTAATGGTAAACATTACAGACTGATAGAAAGTGTCAGGATAATTTATTTATACGGCCCCACTGGGAGTAGCTTAGCCACCCTCGCGGCAACACCGGCTCTCTATTCATTTGGAGGAAAGTCCGTATTTAGATAAATAAAGTGGAGGAGAGGCAGAGTAAAAGGGTCCCTGTTTGTAAAGCAGTTTCTCTTCTCTTCCTATTATCTCGCCTTTCTCTGTCCCTATTAGCCATATCGGGGGGGGCTGCCGGAGATGTGAGGCGATACGTTATGTGTATAATGAGGGGGATTATTGCTACTGTCACTGCAACACGCACAGACAGCGGATGCAGAGGACGGATCTTAAGCTGAGGACTACAGCAAACAAATAGACTTAGAGGAATAAACAAACCGCTGAGTAGCTACATTATTTACATTACACACACACACACGTACACACAATCCATACACGGCTGGGTCCGCCTGTGTTCCTGCACACACACAAAAACTTAAATTTCACACACCCAGTTAGTCCCCATATGCCCACATGAGAAGTTAATTCTCTCGAGGCCTGACCTGCCGATATCTCTAATAAAAAACATATACTGCGACTTAGAAACACAAGTGCAATTAAAAACAAGTCAGGTGTTAAATTAAGATAAAAAAAACAGCAGCAGAAAATGTGGATTTTTTTAAGTGTGCGATTTCAATAAATACACACCTGTATATGTGCGTGTGTGATTTTTAGATGGTTCGAAATGATAAAAAATGACACCTGAGGCTCTAGAAAAAGAAGCGTTGTCATCCTGTGATATTTGCAGTGCTGTTAAAGTTTGACAACGTGGACACACACCCACATGCACGCTTTAGTACATTGTCAGGACACATATGAGCATGCAAGCGTTCCCAAGGTATTAGACACGCACACACACACACACACACACAAGTGCATCAGCAGGAGAATTGTGGAAGGAGCACATGATGTGAAGCAAATAAGTGTGTGTGTGTGTTAGTGTGCATGTGTATGTGTGTGAGTCTTGAATGTGTGAGAGCGAGCAGAGCGAGAGAGATCAAAGGTGAAAGGTTGAGTCCTCACTAATAACTGCTACAAAAACCAAGAATGTGCAATTGTGGAACTTCAGCCTCTGGTGCGTGTGAGAGTGAGTGTGTGAGAGTCTGTGTGTGTGTGTGTGTGTGTGTGTGTGTGTGTGTGTGTGTGTGTGTGTGTGTTTGTACAGAAAGTACATTGTAGCTCAGGTCGTGATTATTCATTAGAAAGCTATCCACCGAGGATCTCACTTGCAACAGGGTGGGATGGCTATTATCAATTTCAACAATCCACCATTGTTCTGCGTGAATGGTGAGGGCCGGGTTTGAAGGAAGAGAAAAAAAAGAAGAAAAAAAAAGCAACGTACTTTTCCTACATTGACACTCTGCATCCATCCTTATATTTTTTTCTTATAACATTATAAAACCTATAATATCGGTGCAAGTTTTGCTCCTTAACGCTGTAACTGTATGATATTAATCGCTATATAGATAATGTGAATAATTATCATAGAATTCATCTTTAAGGTAATCAAGCATGAAATATGAACTAAAGTGCAACTGAGAAATAAATCAACATTAATATATACAGGCCTGCTTCACTGTGACTCAATCACATCACACATCACATGCAACTTCTATCATTTAAACCATTAGTCAATTTGACGCTCATACAGAAAACTCTGCACTGCCTTGTGTGTGTGAGTGTGTATACGAGTGTGTGTGTGTGTGTGTGTGTGTATGTGCGTGTCATCTTTTTCATCTGCATGTTTATTAATGATAAAAGTTAAAGAACAATATTAACGGAGCAGATTTATAATTGAATATCTTGATTATAATAAATAATAATAGTAATAAGAGCTGCAAATGAAGGCATGTGTAATTTCAAAGCAGCACTTTCTAGTCAGCACATGTGTTAATTATGAGCAAAATGGGTTAAATGTGCAGTATTTCTGTAATATGATTAAAATATAAAAATTAAGAATAAATCTAAATTTGACACCTGCAATTGTACAGATTTAATTTATATATATATATCTTTTTTAAAAAACTATTAAATACACAATTTAAATTCAAGCTGGGTTGCTCCTCAGTTCTAGTAAATTGTTTCCTTGTTTTAACACTTAAATAAATACAACATCCCATAATCTCCCCTCACTCATCTGTGCATTATTACACCCTCTAATACATTCATAACAAGTGGAAGGGATGGAAAAATGAAATAAAAGAAGTGCAGAAGTTGCTGGAGAGAAGGAATAAAATAAATCACCTACCATAGACGCTGCTGCTGCTGATCATGTCGTGCTGGAACAGGGAGAGGAGGAAGAGGAACAGGGAGAGGAAGAGGAGATGAGAGCATTGGAATTAATTTGTGGAGAGAGAAAAAGGAAAGGAAGGTAGGAATCCCTCCTCTATATAAAAAGAAAAAAAGAAAAAAAAGAGGCTTTACATTGCAAACAGGAACACTTTTTTTCTAGCTTGTTCTTTTCTTATTTTCTTTCTTCCTTTCTTTCTTTTTTTTGTGGTCCAGCACTGCTCGGATTTCAAGCTGTGTGAAAGGTGGGCCCTTCCAAGTCTTAGAGAGAGCAACTCAATAGGAGAGACATCTAACCTACATGCATCTCATTAGAAAGTGGAGCCCGGAGCTGGATGGAGGAGGACATGGAGATACACACACACACACACACACACACACACACACACACACACACACCTCTCTCTCTCTCTCACACACACACACACACACACACACACACAAATCAACTGGTGTGTCTCAGCTTGATTTTGTGGGAAAATGATGCAGGGAAAGTTAAGTTCAATCAGCTGATAACGCCCTAAAATGCCTTTAAAAAACACGCACAGAGAGAAGGAGAGAGAGAGAGAGAGGCATGCTGCGGTCACACTGTATCCGCTCTCTGCACGCATGCATTGGGGCAACTTGTTGTAACCGTGTCGCCGCCGCAGCAGCAGCCGGATGAAGGCTGGAGAGGAGGGGGGGTAAAAAGCGTGTGTGTGCATGCAAGTTATGTGATTTCCTTCTATTTTATTGAGATGCAGCAGTATACACACACACACACACACACACACACACACACACAAACAGAGGATCTATAGTGCAGCCTACGTGTCCGAGCCTCTGCGATTTGACCGTGGTGCAGGTGCGCTCCGACTAAATCATATTTAGATTTTTTGGAGAGAAAAAAAAGACGCACGCAAGCAAATCACGCACAATGCAATAGGTTGAAAACTTGCAAAAATGATAAAGTGCATGTGAATTATTGTGATATAAGCTGCTCTAGTCTGCAGACGCGCTGCCTTGCCTTGCCTTGCCTGTGTCTGCTCTGACCACTCTGTCTAATTGCAGACGCAGCGGATCCCCGGACGATCCTTCCTCCTTACCTGTTTTTTTAGCGACAGGTCGACCTTTCAAGTGAGGGGTTAGAGTCGCATCGATCCCGGGGAAGGGTTCTGCTGATGATCGGGGTGCCGAGGTTAAGCCGGGTTGCGTGAGAGCTGAAACCATCCCAAGTTAACGCAGGAAACACTGACCACAGCCACTGCCATGTTGGAATTTCACCAGCCCTGAACAGCTGCTTCTCACACTGACCAGTACGATCCACACTGCGCATGCGTCTAAAGGGTAAAGGGAGGAAAAAAGAAAAGAAAAAAAAATCCTCAATTCCAATTATTGCCCACAAGGTTATTATGGGCTTCTAGTTTGTGTGGGAAGGTTGGCAAGGTTTACTTTAAGAGCATTTCTGACTATATATATATATTGACAGTCTTTAATATTGGACATTATTCATTTATTGAGATGGATATAATATATGGATGAAATTGAAAATAATTATCAAGGAGTCATATCTCCAAAAAAGTTTGATATTTGGACATTTTTGGTTGCAGATGATATAAGATGCAGAAATGTGGTTTAGTGGTAATCAGATAATAAAATGAGGATGAATTTTAATGAAATTGACCTGAAAATTGTCCTTTTCCTCGCCTTTTCAGGTCCTCAGAAAGACCCCCCAGTCACAATTTAGGAACCCACAGATGCAAACATTGGGGGCAAATCTTTACCCCAGCTTCTCCTGCAAGTTTGAGCTTAGCTATAAGTGATCTAGGCAACTGTGTAGGTCGCCATCTAATGGCAATCACCAGTATGACAAGCTATTTAAAAAAAAATTTAACGGAGCAAGCTGCGGTTAACGTGCTCCTGGTACTGAAAACTGTTATATGTTGGTTTAAATATTAATTGTGTATTTGTTTTAAAAGAATCTACAAATTTTGTGGCTGTATTTGTATTCATGTTGGATATTATTCATGAATCTTTCACATTTACTACCAAACAAACTACGCTTCTATTCTATTTAAAGTTCTGCTTACATTACATTCATATTCAAGTTCTAAGTCAAGTTGTATATTAATGATTCCCTAGTGTGAGTTTCTGCATGTCTTTATTGTGTTTGTGTTGATTTTGACTTAATTTGCTTTAGCCATGTATTTCACTTATAATTAGATTAGTTTTAGTGATAATATAGTAATACACTTTAGGCATGTTTATGTCTTTAAATGCATCTCTACACATGTATTCCTCTATTTATCTATTTAAATGTTCAGTTCATAAGAGCAGGGGGGTTGGTGGGGTTGCCGCCCTATGGCACCAAATGTGCTAGGGCCGGCCCTGCTCCACCCCCAACACCCCCCCTCAAGTCTGCCCGGAATCTCACTGTGAAACGCGCCGGCAGTGTCCACGTATCTCCCAGTGATAATTATAGCAGCAATATGGAATTAGCAATTGAAGCCCTAATTAGAATAAAAATGTCCCAGTTAGTGCGTTATCAAAGCATCAGCGGGGAGACCATATTTAAACAAGACATCAAAGATGGAATAGCTGTCAGTTCATTGTTCCTAATCACCCCCACGTGTTGGCGGTGCACGCGCCAGGTTATTTATGTGACTCACTGAAAATACTCCTTATTACTGGGAATAAAAAAAAAATTAAAGATGGGGTTGATTTAAAAAAGAGCAAAAAAAAAAATTGAAAAAAAAGAAAGAAGTTGCTCACACACACACACACACACACACACACAAAGAGAGAAGAATGCACACTGTGATGAGAGTGGATTCATGAGGTCTCGTTGCAGGGCTGCAGGTAGGGAGGAGAGTGGGTGGAGTTGGGGGGCGGGGGGGTGGTGAGGCCATCCCTTCACTCAAAAAAAACATGATGTCCGTGAGTCACCAGTGAGGAGCATATGTAGAAAAAGTGGACACCTCCTCCGACCAACCACCCACCCTACCCCACCCCCTCCATCCCTCAACTCCACCTGCTGTTATATTCTCCATCTTTGTTTATTGGAGCAAGGGGGCTGCAGCAGATCAGACAGTGCTGCAACCCTCTGCAGCAGTAGCAGCTCTCCAGGCCTGCTGCTCCTCCACCCAACACCTTTCCTTTACACTCTCAGTTGTCTCCAGTTAATTGTCTTCTTTTTTTTTTACTTAGTTCCATCAATTCATTAAATTCGTCAAGCCTGCGACGTGCGACACAATCAAGGATTTTTGTTAGCGTAATTAAAATTGATTGAAAACTCAACTAATCGCTGTGTAATCGCTTTGTAAAGGCGTGTTGTTCTTTTTGTTATGCAGCACTAATTATTAGTTAGTAATTAGAAAAAGGCCCTTAAATGAGTGTCTTTAATGCTCGGTAAGGATGTGAATGTGTGTGTGTGTGTGTGTGTGTGTGGATATATATATACAGCCTGCATTACCAAGCATTCTCCTTTCTGATTTACATACTGAAGGCAAAGGTATAATTCAAGTGTGTTGAATATGCAGTGTTGCTATAAAAGGCTCCCACGTTCATACAGGGGAGTGAGAATCTTGTGTGTGGAGTCGCAGGACACTTCACTGATGCCTTCATGTTCAGATTTCATTTTATGACATTTTTCTTTTTTTTTTAAAGATTTGTGACCATCACAAACTGCATATGTGTGTGTGAATGTGTGTGTGTGGCAGAGGAGATTTAACGGCAACATAAATCTAAATAGATTTTAACTCATTAGCCATTGGAGAGGTAATGATGTAAGTCTGCCACTAATGAGCTTAAGCTCTTAATTGAATAGGAGGGGGGAGGAGGCGCACACACACACATGCACATGCACACACACACATTGCTTGGACACCCACACACACAAAAGGATGTACACATTAGGACACACACACACACCTACAAATACAATCCCGCCTCCTGTGTTGGGTGTTTTTTCCTCCCTTTTCTCTTCGGGGT